>NW_013532721.1:8336625-8425078 GCF_000836235.2 Papilio xuthus
CGAGCGCGAAAGAGATTAACCAAAGCCGACCTATCTATCCACTGAATGCTTTGGCGGTCGATATGTAGGTGTGCGTCGGAAGATCTACATAACGTTACGTCCATATTGTACGCGATATTCACCAATCTTATACTCGCTCGATTTGGTTACGATAGACCTTGCTGACGAAAGTCAAAGAATGTATACAGCTGACGCCCGCGACTCCATCTGCGCAAGATTAAAAAGGCCCTGGTTCATATAGACTATATTCTACATCCACATATCAAGAGACCTTTTACTACTACTACTACTCAGCCATGAGACGCCCACTGCTGGGCATAGGCCTCCCCCAAAGATCGCCACGATGACCTACCTTACGATACCTTCTAGCAAACATCTATTCATACATAAATCCAAACATTCGTATTTATATACGTATAAGACGTAAGATAGTAGTAGTTTATATTGAATAAATTTGTTTATCTGAATTACGGATAACTATCCAATGGGTTTATAAATAAATATTTATGTTGTATCGCAATGCGGGCGTTGTGATGACAATTTGAACAATTACACAGTTAACGAGAACCAACCGGACCGGGGGTGGCCGCACTGCGCCGCGCCGGACACAATGTTGCTCTACTTTACGATTTTTAATATTTTGTATTTCAAAAATTGGCATACGATGAACCGGGACACCTTTAAATGCCATTAAATGCACAAAAATCAAATTAAAAAATTGTTCCTGTTGAACTTACATACATACATAATACAAAATGAATTAGTATATACTTTTACACTGATTTTAGTACAATTTTTTGTTACTTAATAAGCATTTAAAATCAAAAGCTAAATAATTTATGCAACAAAGATATTCTAATAACCCATTTGTCTATTCATAAATTATTTCGCTATCGTAGATGCGTGTAATAAATTCAAGTTATCATTCAATTTACAACGCGTACCGATCAACTACAATTGAATTATCGGCAAATAATTATCAATTAAATAGAGCATCTTGTAGACATACTGTGAATTTTGCTGGCATATCACATAATGACCGGCAGCAACAACGTAATGAAGACATCAACCGATTTACAAAATTAAAAACAAACCGACCCAAAAAAATTAAAGCTATGTACCGTACCGCCTTGCGTTTAATCTCCGCGCGGTAAAATAACGCGAGATTAATAATAATAAATTTAATAATATTTGTTACCCTAATACATGAGTGATACATAAATTATTTCATATACAAGTGAAAGTAGCAAAGTTCGAATAGAGTAAATGAGACAAACAGGATGTTCAAACTCAGTTGTTTTAGAAAGGAAACAAACATTTTTTGTTAATAACTAATCCGAAACTAGATGTAACATAAAGCAGGTGCTCCGCGCGTAGAGACAATACGAATAGTACTAAAGAAGCGTAGAGAAACTGAAATTATTACTTGCAAATAATAATATTTGCTTAACAATAGTGGAACATTTCGGCCATTGTTGACTGGCAGCTTCTCACATTCCGAATTCCAAATTTAAAATTTCCTGTTCTAAAGTTGTTGGAAATAAATTATAGTTTTAAGAAATTGACACGATTTTATATTACTTATTAATAACTTGTTTTAAAGCCGTTTTCGTTGCAACAATAAAGGGCGTACGTACTCTTATCAAGCATATATAAAACCAAAAACTTTACCTTGATATAACATTATGTGGGATACTTCAATTATCTTGATTTTAATAATTTCCAATTAATTATATTAGTTAAGATAACCTTAATTTATTTAATCATTGTTATGGACAATTCTTGTGAATTTTCTCATAGTCTGGTGATGTAAAAAATTTAACTCCAACTAATGGAGTTCAAAAGTATCATTAAATATAAATATATATGTGTGCGCGTGTCTGTATATATTTTTGTATGTTGTTTGATTTCACCGTTATCTTGTATAATGGCCAAAGACCTCTTCAAGTCTCAAAAACTTCTATATATTTTTTAAATTTTATATTTCTCTTGCTTTTTTTTCAATATAATTATTTTTTAAAAGTGCACATTTGCAATTATATAATTTAAAGTTGTTAATACAACAAATAAGTCAAGCAAGTAACAAAATATTTGTTAGTAATTAACACTTAAATAGAAAAAATTATCAATGGTACGAAATAGGCATTCAATTTTCAACCTAAAAATAATAGTGTAAGATTCAAAATTCAATGCACCTCACAATAGAGTACAGGTATCAATCCGTGTTCGTTCAAAGCCGCAATCACACCATTTTTTTTCTTTCTAAAAAGAGCGGTCATTCATTCATAGTTATGAATGAATGAACTACCTGGGCCCGTACGCTCGGGGTGTCGGAGTAAGCCTCTGTGACGTTTTTGTTTGTCTTTTTTAATACCGGATGTGAGACAAATTGGTGTCCGTTAGGTTGTTTCATCATTCAATCCTTATTTTGGGTTCCTTGAGATTAAGAATAAAACCGTGTAGTGCATTAACATTATTTTTATAAAAATTGATCAGGTCTAAATATTTTAGCAAACTTAAGCCTAGTAAATACACATAAAGTACTTAAAAAATCTTTACAATATTATGACAGGGAAATGTTTTGTTATGTTTTAAGCTATCTCCAGAACCGTTGCATGGATCTCGTTAAAATTTGGCATAGATGTAGAACATAAACTGGAACATAGGCTACTTTTTTTTTTAATTGCGCGAGGACGTAGTCGCAAGCGACAGCTTGTATTGTGTACATAATATAAATTAGTGGCGATAGTGGAGTCACATGACTAACAGTTGCTTTTTCTTCGTTTTCTATATCTTAAACTTGTACGGAACCTTTGTCTTTTCAATTTGTATTACCTGTTACACTTATAAGGGGACTGTGGGAAATATTTTTACTTTCTTTCCGACATCGACGATTTTTTTTTGTTTATGCTCGGACTTTCGGGAAGTTCAACAACGATAGTACTACCCACAATTGTTTTTTAAATCTGTCTATTCATTTTTTATTTTTACACACACCTTTGAAATGTTTAAATTTAAAAACAATTTAAGAAATTCGCTTACATAGCAATTTAAATAGTTTCAAAAAAAATTGATCGTTCTTGTGTTCGCACCATATTCTATTTATTCTATAATAGTTGACTTTTTTCTAATTTAATAAACAAAAATAAAACTATAATGCGAACAACATACTTGAACATTAAATCGTAGCCAAATTTAACGTAAATGTTTTAATTTCTGATTTTATTTTGATTGTTAAGTACAATGTTTCTTGTATGTATGAAGTAAGTACATTCACATATCGCACCGCTGCTACGAAACGTCTACGCGCTACAGCCGCCTTCGTAGAGGCGCTACAAAACGGAATCCGTTAGATTGGAATCTCCGCTATAAACAGATTTTCAACTAGTTTGACTCTTTAACATGTTTTAATTTTAAATAAATAAATTTCATACCAAAATTCATCTTAGCATTTTTTCATTTTGTTTCCAAACTCTAAGAAGGTCTATGTTTTTGTTAACTATTTAACTAAGATATACTATCATCAGATGTAAACTGTAAATGTATTTTCCTCTATGAATAAAACGTAATTTATAATAACATCCTCTCTAGAGCAAAAATTAAATAGCTTGCTAATATATGTACATCTAATTTGAATTTATTTATTTTATCAAATATCCAAAAAGATAAGAAAATCATGTAATTCTATTGATATCTTTGCCGTTTATTTACATGTTGTATGAAAGACATAAACGTCTATGTGATATTATTCTCACCCCGACACAAGAACAAAAATTGTAAAGCGCAATATTATTTGGTTGTAAAGGAATAAATGGTAATGTAAATCAGAAACATAGATAAATTAAATTTGACCTTACCGAGGTAAAACGAACTGATTCATTGAAAATATTTAAAATAAAATGAAATATAGAACATGTTACTCAGAAATAAAAAAAAATCTACAGAAAAAGTAAATGACTTATAATAGAAAAATCGGTATCATTGAAAATAAGTTAAATTGAATAATAGGATACCTATAAGCTAAGTAACGGATGAAGGTGGTGCCGAGCCTGTGAGATGGGACGCCACATCAGGGGCGCAAAGTGATAGGGCTCGGGCCGACTCCCCGAGGTCTGGCGCACCCCACACCCGCGCCGCACCCGCACCCGCACCCGTACCGCACCACACCGCACCGTTAGAGCGCCACCCGCTAATTACGAGCCGCTCGCAAATTAATCATCGCGCGAGATAAATCGGCTCGTGCTCGCTCCGAGACTATTTTGGTGGAGGCGGGGCGCGAACCGAGCCGAGGGGCCAGTCGCGCGCCGGCCGCCGACGTGTGAGCATCGCGTGTGGGAGCGCCGATCGTGTTGCGATGGAGCGATGAGGGCGTGCGGGCGCGCGGCGTTTTGCTGGGCCCTGCTGTGCCTCGCCGGTGGCCTGGCGGCGCCGCGCCGCCTCTATTGCGAGCGCGCCGACGTGGCGTGGCGGGCCTACCGTGCGCCGGCTGCCTTTGAGGCGCGCGTGCAGTCCCTGGCGCGGGACGCCGCCACAGTGCAGGTGCGCCGCGTGCTGCGCCGCCAGGGCCGCTGGCCCCGCGAGGACTCTATTCTGCGCCTCGAGCTGCCGCGGGAGAACCTCGAGTGTTCGGGACGTTTCGAAGTGCCCTTGGAGAACAGAAAGAACTATATCGTGTTCGCGGAGCGGCACGGGCACGCCGCAGTGGCGCTGGGCCCGCCGCTGCGCCGTACCGCCAAGCTGATGCGCCGCGTGCGCGCCGTCTACAGGCAGGGCTACAGTGAGTTTTGCGCTTTTCTACCCTACCATATCCCGCACGGATGCTGAACTGACTATTTTATGTCCACTTACACTTTTCAAAGTTCTTCAATCTTAAGTCTTCAGGGACCCTCAAAAATTGATCAAATTCATTCTACCTCAATACACCTCTTACGCATTTGAGTACATTTTTCTCTTATGTTTACAGAAATTTATTTTTTTATAAGGTAGGTTTACTAGGTATTTTTATGAAATCGTAATGTAAACTGAACACGAACCACGAATCGTAAACTTCGTCGGCGCTAAACGCTTTGCGGTTCGTCGAAAAATTAAAATAGAAAAGCATTAGCTAACTCGAACTCTATTATTACATTTTTAATATGCCAATAAATTTAAGTGCTAACAAACATGCACCGGGCAGGTGCATCGGGGGAACAAGTAGCTATTACGTGTCCATTTTAGGCGCAAGAGTAAATAGTGGCCGCGCGGCGCGGCGCGGTCAGTGTAGCAAGACGTGCGCGCCCGCCGCCCGCCGCCCTCCGCCCGCCACGGCGACTCTCATTTATGCACCCTTAGTAACGGTCAGGTGGTCGTAGGGCAAAGAGAAGGCCTTTTAACACATAACTAACAATATAGCTAGATATATGTTACATTACATATGCCAAAACACAACTGACTCTTTGAAACCAACAATAACTAACTTCATCAAAATCTCATAGTAATAGTAATAAAAATGTGTAAAATATAATTGCACATTGAAGACCGTAATCTAGGATTAAAATCAACAACAATTATGCATTCTGTTTCTGTTGGATCTAACACGACAAAAAATATTGTATTGTCATGATGAAATCACGGCATTAAGTTATTTTTCTATACTCATTACTTGCGTGTTACAGATCTACGTTGTAGATAAGTTTGTTTCCGTCTCTACTAGAATATATCTGTCTCATTACAATAGAATCTTTCTTAAAAATCTCAACGGCTCAAAGAGGCAAAACTTTGATCTACAAATTCTTATTTTTATAATAAAATTGACCCCGTATCAAAAAGAAATTAAAGACAATAGTCGTCATCTACAAATATTTTATCAATATTACGTCATAATCATTTTCCTGTCCAATTCCCTTGTAACAGATTGAGCAAAAGTCGTTTTATCTTCTATATATTATATATTTGACATTTCGGCGTTAGTTGTTTTGGTCAGTCCATCCATCCAATCAAACAATGCTAAACTTCTTACCACAAAATATGCCGACTCTATATAAAATTCATCATTGCAACTAGCTGTTATAATTGTATAAATGATCTTTACAATTGTATAGAGCCTTTGAGTCAGCACGGCTCCGGAAATATCCGAGGTTGTGCCAAAAAAACCAATCCGCGAGAGTTAGCGTAAGAGATCGTACCGCGAGTGAGGGACGGGCACCGACAGGTCGCAACTGGACCGTGGCGTGACGTCATCGCCATTGAGATATCGTTTGTCAATACTACTGTCGATTTAGATGACACTCTCCTCAGGTACGATAAATTGATTTATTTGGGAGAAAAAGATCGCGATGTCAAACAATTACAAATCTAACTTCATAAAATCTGAATGTTTATTAAAAGCAACTGAGCTTTATTAACGTCATTTAAAAAACACAAAATGCTATCCTTGTAATTTGGTCGTGATTTGACGAGTAATCAAAAGTTGTTCGATAAAATAAATTGATAATTTAAATGAAATTAATAAAAGTCCATCCTTTATTAGTTTCCCAAAAAACACAATCTTCCAAGTGGCAGGACTCATGATAGGGCTAAAAAGTACAAATGATGTGATACATATAACGCCTTAATATTTTGGTTACATATAATGAATACAGAAAGTGACTGTAAATTAGTATTTGAAGGCGCGGTGTGAAAGAGCAGAGAATAGAGTGGCGCTTGCGGCTCGCGTCGCCGTTTGTTTACGTTCGCCGCTTGCTTGTTGCCCGTCAGCTAAATGTTTATCCTTCTGGATGCTATCCATCGTTTTTCCTTTGTTAATGTTCGTTTCACTTTCATTATTCGATTGTAAATCTGTCTCGGTTTGATCTATAAACTGTTAATCATATAGATCATGTCAAAACTGCGTACGCGCACCGACATTACACATTTTTTTGCAATCTATAAATAATTCTAAGATTGTTTATACTATTGGCATTCTCCGTGTATTTATCATAGGCGATATAAGAGCTCTAAAACCAGACAGTCGGATCCCTGAATTGATAAACATCTAGCGCCTTGAACATTCTGGCTTACAATAATCAACTGAAATAATTAGCTAAATGCCTCAGACTAGTCATTGCTGTCGCTGTGTGAATTTGCAAACGAAACATAAAACGAATTGCATCAAGCAGTTTTAGACTATCGCTAGGAAAATAAACAATGTTAATCTTTCATAGTTTATTGTTGTTTTCATTTATTGTTATATTAAAAACGAAATTATGATTAACGTGTTGGATTTAGCTTTAATTTCTAGAAATTATTATCCTCTCTATTGAGAGGATTAGATTATTATCTATTTTGTTATTTTGGTTAACTTATTTTAAAAAGTTATTAATCATCATATTGCAAATGTATGTATAGATCAAGTTAAACATTTGTATCAGCCACGACTAGCACAGTTCGTAGACCTGCGTTGAGATTTCGATGAGTCAACGGATTGTCTCCAGATAGTGCTTGTGTATTTAGAAGATATATTACTTCAAAGTGTTAGGCATTGACTCAGTCTATTTCTACTTTTATATTTAGATCATCGGATGTGATTTATGTCGCGTCTCGTGCGATGTATCATAGTCTCTGGAAGTCGCGTGTGCGATCGACCTTCTTATCGACATCATACAAGTCTCCTATAGTTCTCGTCTTATTAAAAAGCTTTTATTTGACGAAAGCGCACGGCGGCGGCGGCGCGGCGTTACGGCTTGGCAATTCTCCATTATTCCTGATCCGCTCCGGCGCGCTTTGACTCCTATTAGAAATATTAACATGCCTCGTATTATAATATTTTATTATCAGCGGTATTTTTAATCACTTTAGACGTACGCATAAAATCTCACAGTCTGTTTGTTGAGTTGAAGTGTTTCGAAACGATTTTTACTATGCGTTGGTACTATTATGTAATTTGAGTTTAACATTTTTTGGTATTAAAAATATTGGATACAAAATGTTTCGTCGCAAAAAGCTTATTTACTTAATGACAAATGGACTTCCTCTTTACGCTTTTTACACACAGAAGATTTTAGGACTAGTCAATCAGGTACCTAATTTTCAAAAAACCACGTCTTCCATTCATTTCCCTGATCTGTATTCAATAACAAGAAACAATCGAGCGTCAAACGGCGCAGGAGCGCGTTAAATGGAATTACTGAGATGTGACATTTACATTTAGGGGATGAGCGTGTGTCGGCGGCGCTTTGAGCGATGGCGGTGGTGCGTGGACAAAAAATACCTACAATTAATCTATGGGAGCATTGAGTCGAGACCATTATGTCGGCGGGTACGGATGTACGCGTTAATCGCAAGGCCGACGGTCCAATAATCCAGCGGCTGCCATTGTTCGGGTCCAGCCATCGATGTCGGCGGCGTGCGGTCCCGGCCCCGCGACACCGCCGCTGACATGCTAACTTACCGTAACTCCTCAATTTCATTATTTTTCTACCGTTTGTTTCTCCATTATTTCCCTAAAAGCCATTGTCCATTAATAGGACCAGAGTTTACTGCGGCTACTTGACACTTAACAAGAACTGTTTTATGGGGTGCTTTTCGAACATTAAACGGTGAGGAAACCTTCAACAGGCGAACTGGTGTTATCTAAGAATGGAACTGATCTGTCTTCTAATTGGTTGGACTTCTCGCGATACGCGAATATACTTTCGACAAGTAAAAATTTACATCCATAAAACTATGTTTTTGATATTATCAATAGGAAAAAGTGTTGACCTTTTTGCCGCTGTATGAATAAGCAAAGGCAACCAAACGCACCTGCGAGTAGGTAACCTATTTTACGAATTGAAAATAAACAATGTTTACAGTAAACATTTATTCTTGAGATACATGTTGTAGATTTTTCTATGTAATATTATATAAAGATGATGATTATATACTTATGGTACATAGATTACGTAGGTTACCATAATATATAACTTTCAATATTATCATAAACTATCTTTTGCTTCAATTGTGCAGATATAAAAGTAATACGCGTATATAGAGCTTCGGTGGCTCAGTGGTCAAGCACTTGACTTGCAATCTGCAGGTCCTGGGTTCGAATCCCGCCATGTACCAATGTGTTTGTCGATTTCCGATTTACATATGTACATTTATCCGACGTTCTTACGGTGAAGGAAAACATCGTGATGCAACCTGCACATATCTGAGAAGAAATTCAAAGATATGTGTGAGGTTAACCAACCCGCACTTGGCCAGCGTGGTTGACTATGGCCTAATCACCCTTAACTTTAGGCTCCGAGCCCCTCGGTGGGGACGTATAGTGAACTGATGATGATGATGATGAAAAGTAATATTATACAATGTATTATTTGATAATGTGTTATATACCTGTGCTAAATTTCAATAAGATATGTCGAATCGTTGCCGAGTTTTACATATAATATATGATTGATGCATATATGCAAATAAACTTATAGTTATAAAAAATCTAGTTTCTATCTAGGCATCATAAAGCATATTTAATAAAAAAATATAAGCAGATCAATTTAATTAAAACTTCCAGATAAAAATTGTAAACAAAACAAACATTTAATTAGGCGATCAAATTGTAAGTCAACAAAAATGACAGCATGTTTACAACGTGCCAGTGACAGTGATTGTATCAAAAATACGTGCGATAATTAAAATTTCTTTCCAAAAACCCGAAATCAACTGTAAGAGCAATTTGTGTAACAAATACAGGCCGAAAGTAGCGGAATAAAAAGGTCAAAAACTTCCGCCGCAACTGACAGCGAACTTTATAAAAAAGCGTTCATTAATTTTCACATGATGTGTTTTTATCAAGAACCGATAAATGTCACGAACCGGGGTGTTGTTTGTGACAGGGCAACGAGTTCAAACGAGTGACACGAGAAATTTCACTCAGCCTAATTTACATTTGTACTGCCTTAAAAATGTTAATTCGAATGTGTGTTACTGAAATTACAGATTTTTGAATTTCGAATGTTGATAAAATCGAACAGTATTACCCTAAATGATATAACTAGACGCTGTTTAGTTAAACCCTTTGACCACCGATAATTGATATTATGGACGCTAATTTATAAACAATTATGTTTTACCCTAATCATATATCACCAAATTGCTTTCGGTATAATTACTTTGTATCTATTTTACTAGATTTCGGAAACACACGCATAAAAATATTTCAATAATTATGATTTCTAATCATTATCAGACATATTAGACATTTCTAATATCAACATGCGTTAAATGGGTTAACATATTTTAAGCTAAAATGTAGTTAAAACACGGTCTAGATTTTTTATGGTTACGCCCTAAAGAGTTAAAGTCAATATGTCTAAGTACAATTAGGACAATGTCTTGATCTAGATTCTAGCTTCATTATAATTGTGTACAAAAGCTTTAAAAGTAAAAGATGAAATATGTTTATAAAAATATTGATATCACATACAATAAAAACGATTATGAATTAACGAGCTCACGTAATATTAATAATACTCCATTAACTGTTAACAGGCCGCGCGCTCGATAACTTTGACGCGTCGAATTCTCTCGCGACACATTACGACGTCGCGGTATTTCGCTACTCTATTTGATTACTAAATGGCATTTGGTAGCGTCTGGCCCAGCCTTAATGTACACCGCATTGTGTGCGTTGTTTGTATGACGCCATTAATTTGGCGAATGGGCGAGCCTATTGACGCGAATACGACGATAAACCCCCGTCGCGTTAATCCGCGTGGGACAGTCTGCTAACATTCTATCAAAATATTATCTATAATGTTTCCATTAAATTAATTACAACGTATATACGAATAATTTACTAGTTTGGATGAAGAAAAAGAAAATGGAATTTAGAATATTTTTTATTGTTTTTCCCGTAAAATTACAAGGCATCATATGCTAATTATGAAAAAAGCTGTTCACATAATTATCTACTTAAAGTTTTGCCGATTTTCACCAACAGGCACTTTACGTATATACATTAAACATTGATACTTATATTAAATAATTCTTATACGATCGTATGACTCTTTATCGTCGGTAAAGGGTTTGATGATCACTTAAAATTAAGGAAAAAAATTGTACGTTATAAGTAGAGGGACGACCGATGATGTACAGTAAGTATTTGATTGATGTCAATTAGGTATCATTAGGATGAGGTGGCTCATAGGTAGCAGTTACCTTACGGTCGCGCACGCGTAATGCAAGATGTGTTAAGTATCAATAAATCAAATATTACTGGCCGATGTATAATCATTGCGCATATAGGATGCGTCGCGCTCAGGGCTCGCGGCTCGGGCTGCGGTAGGGCTGCACGTAATCAGGCTGGACATTAGCGGCCACCCGCGAATGCGTAATCAGCATACGGTTACACTAACGAGAGGCAGCGGGCGCGAAACGGAAAAATTTCGGTAGCACTTTTTTATTTTGTTACGAACAACATAGTTATAATATTGATTTGAAACATCATCATCATCATCACTATACGTCCCCACCGAGGGGCTCGGAGCCTACCCTAAGTAAAGGGTGATTAGGCCATAGGCAACCACGCTGACCAAGTGCTTGATTTGGAACAATTTACAGAAATTGTGTTACTAACAATAAATGCAGAAATATGTCTTTGAATATGTCTTTGTTTTTAAAAATGTACAGTAACAACATAGAAACGTGTTTGTAATGAAATATAATATAAGTATTCCTTACATTTTATCTTTCCCTTTAACAATTTCCAACATTTTTAACAAACGTTTCAATGTATTAGCCAACACGACGTTGTCGTCAATTAATTGCGGATATATAAATAAAAAATATTATAATATTTCCTCTTCAGTTCAACACTAAGCTCCCTCACCAACATGTGAGGCCTTTTAATAAACCGCTTCCAGTATCCACGGTAAAAGTTAATTTCGCATAATATCACATACATTGATCATTGGCAACGTCGCAAAACGGAACAAGGTACTTATTGCGCAGTCATTGGACATGCGTGAGAAGGTTTGTGTCTCTGGACCTACGTACCAGGGCCCCTAGACCGACGAGCGCTCGCTCGACACTTTAGCGTTTTCCCACGGTACTACGTTTGAGATTCTTGTAGCATTACATCTGATTTTTCTGATGCCATCTTCCTTTTATGTTCATATTGACTGTATATTTATAAGGATATTATACAATACTTCCTTTTTCTTTTACTTATATTACCTTTTTAGTTTACGTAAACAATCATTCACATATATACTTAAGATTAATAGTTACAAAACCTAAACAAAACTAAAACTTAAACAAAAATCACAAGTAACTTTTTATGTGC
Source organism: Papilio xuthus (assembly GCF_000836235.2). NCBI lineage: Eukaryota > Metazoa > Arthropoda > Insecta > Lepidoptera > Papilionidae > Papilio > Papilio xuthus. The sequence continues at coordinate 8,348,909 of NW_013532721.1, forward strand.
TTTATTTATTTTACACCCTCTACTTTTTTGGACATATCAAACATTAGTTTCATGTAATGTTTTTTTTTTTCAAATTATTGATACAATTGCTCAGCAATCTTTACTATTAATATAAAGTTTAAATTTAATTTAGTTGTCAGTTTACTTATCAATAAAATTCAATGTATGGAATGCATTTCATCACGTAATCGCTATTGTAGCAATTAAAACATCAATTAATAATTTAACAACAATAATTTAAAAATTACGATGTAAAATCATCGATAATAAATTTCTTACGGTCGTTGTAATTACGCGGGGTGCAATTTTGAGTGGTTGATCTTTAGCTCAGTCTATTTTTCTTCATAAAATTAATGAACGTAAATGATTGCCTGTGGACGACATATTGTGTAACTGGTCATGTCAACTTCGGGACACGGTAAAAATTTGACATTCGCAAATGTCGAGGGCATGTGAGATGTTCAAGCCATGAACTGACGCGAGAGAAAACATCCATATTAATATATTACCACTAGGTTATCGCATATACAACTTCTTACTAAGCTTACAAATGCGAATATTTGGATATTTGTTAGAAGGTATCTACAGAACGGCTGCAAGGACCTCTATGAAATTTGGTATAGATGTTGAACATATTCTGGAAGAACATATATCATACAGATAAAAGTATACGTTGATAAAATAATCTATAAAATTTATTTGAAAATTTGTGTCTAGACTGGTGGAAAAAACTGTTATATAGCATGTTTTTCGTAATAAATTTATTACGAAGTATAAAAATTATTAAACAATAAAATGTAATTGACTGCACTCAAAACAATAACTTTAACCGTAAATCCGCTGCCAGCTCCGGTGATCGCTACAACCTTTTAACTTAAAGTAAACTAAAAACCCAATTCGTATGACATTTAGAATTAATTGGTAGGCGCGGTCGAATAAGTGAAAATGTCTACCGAACATAATGTACTCTTGAAGAAAGTACCGAACTCTACAACGAATGAAAAAAATTGTAATGCCTCTTAATATGAATAAAACGGACATTAAAAGTTCATTTAACGATGAAATTTTGTTCGTTAATGTCTTAATTAGAGTAATGTTTGTAATCGTTTAAATTAATATAAATAAGACATTAAAAGTAATGATGGTATGACCACATTCAGCCTTTATAAATTGTACGCCAAAAACCTTAGTTATCAAAATGGCATAATTCACTTGTCAGTTGTTCATAATTTCTAACGTAGCCTCTATGAAAAATTTCAAATGAATATAACATGAAACAATGCTTATGATATTTATCAGATTGTTACACCATCATTTTTATCTATTAATTACAAGTAAGAGTTTCTTTACTATATAACTAGAGCCACAAAACGTATTAAGAATTACTAGACAAACCAAATAGGCGACTTGTAATATTCGCGACATGTGGCTATTGCGGCAAACATCATATCGTCGCATATTGTCGTGTACGAACATAATTCCGCTCGCAATACGCCGCGCACGTCCGCCGCAGACCGGGCGAGCAATCGCGTACATTGGCGCCGCCTCCTTAAAGGGCGATGCGGTTTTTCTATTGACTCGAAAATTAATGTCATTACCTACGATCATAAGCAGCATTGTCTATGGCGAGCCGTGCTGTGCGCGCGGTCGTTTACACCACACTGTTACACATAAGATAACTCGTTGTAAACGATGGTAAAAACAGTGATTATAGTAGCACATTAAGTACAGCTGTTTAGCATTTATTTCTTTTTTATATTATAAGGTGGTAAAAGTGCAAGCGGCCATCTGAATTCACCGAAATGGCTAGCGACTGCTAACTAGCTAGACCGATAGATGACCAATGCGTTGCTAATAGACGAAGGAGGGGATGCACAGACAAAGAATATTTCACCTTCTTATGTGTCCTGTTTGCTAATCAAACAAACTTTAGGAATTTTCTCGTCTAAATACATTAAGTCTAAGCTGTAGCAGTCGTCTTAATTATAATTTTTATTACAATATTATATTAATACATCGCCTGTCGATATCAAAAGAAGATGAAAATTTAGCTAAAGCAAAGCAAATACACGAGAAGATACAAAAACAGCGCCAGCGATTCAATTCTCGGGTCGTCTAATCGCACATTAAAACGTCAAAGAAAGATATCATCAGAAGTGGTCGCAAGAAGTCGACATTTTAAAAATCGAAGCTCTTTTTATTTCGGCATTAAAACGGAATAAGAGCATGCACCTTCTCTAATATTGTCCAAAAGGAAGCGACGCGCCGAGTGATATGTGACACGTGGCGCCCCCGCGGCCAGACGACACATCTCGCACTTTTACGACGTCGTAAGTCAAACTCTATTACACATAGTCATAAGGACTATAACTACGTCACAAATCTTTTCGGTCTCTGAACTCTGAAAATAATATTTCAGTCTGAGCCACTTGCGTTACGCAACCGATGTTATAATTACGGAGTTAGAAGCAGTTTTAAGGCAAAGATCAGTAATATCTCATCCACCATCTTTCATGTTACAAAAGCTTAACATAGCATCTAGCATCTAGCTGTCCAAAATTATATTAAGAATTTAATGTATGAGCAGACTGAGACTATTATAGTTAGTGGCAGAATTGCTTCGATTTTCTGCATCACTCATTTGTTGATGTGATTTCGCCCCCCGTATGAATAATTATGTTTACTTGGGTTAAAGGAAAGTAGGGTAGGTAGTTATGTCATTAGAGTTAACATTTTGATTAACATTATCGTATAATACGAATACGATTATAGAATCTACACGGTGTACAAACAAGTGGTAAAGGAACTCTTGCGACTGTTCACCTGACAGGTCGACGTTATGTTCGCGCATACAACATGCGTTCAAGACGCGTCCGACATGCGTTCAACGCGCGCCACATCACTTGCTGTCTGCCCTGGAGATATACGCAGTATGAAGAATGTGTCCTGTAAGTTCAGCTTAGGTTTTAGGTTTAAAATAATATTTTGAATTTTTTACTGCTACTACACTACTGAATGTTCCTTTTATAATAATTTGAAGAATAAGGAAAAACGGCTGTTATATAACTATAGGTATAATAATTAATGTAAATTATATAAGGAATACCTTTTCTTTTGTTTTCACTTGTGATATTTCACATATGGCATCTTATCCTAAAAACGATCTTTTTAAACATTCAGAATAAATTATGCGTAAATTGCATGTTAACTGATAACCAAAAGAAAGGAGAATGAATTTTATTTAGGACTAACTAACATTAGAATAATTCATTATACAAATTAACGAAATCTTTGCATTTCTTACTTTGTAACAAAAATAAGTTTGCAGTTGTGAGACGTGAAATGTGCTCAAACAGTATTACTACAGAGTTGTGTTGTGTTTTGGCGAGTTGCAGGTGTAACCTTGCGCGGCTGTAACGGGCCGCGACCGAGCGAAATATGTGTGACAGAAGGCGAGTGAGTAGAAAAAGAAGGCTCGTCCATATTAGCCGAGGCGATTATTGGTCGTCCGTATGCCAGTTGCCGATGCCGAGGCCCGGCTAAGTGGAATCGTTTGTGTCACGCGCTGCTCGCCCGCTCACCCGATCGCCGCGAATACCTAAATCACTTTCAATTTTTAGACGACAGCTTTGATACTCTTTGCCCTTGTTCTATTTGTTTACATTAGCATACTTATTTATCTAATTAAAAATACCTTTATTTAAAGTTCAATTCTTAATAAAAAAAATTAATTAAACCCGCGAAACTTAAATACAATAATTGTAGTTTTGTAGTTCTTTCAATTGTTCGTTCATCTGTCAACGTCAAGAGATGAACGAATGAGTGAAGTGTATGAGAGCGGTTAAGCCGCCCAAATCAATTAGATCAGTCGTCACCATTAAAATTAAGAATCGGGATTATAAAGCGTGTAGTTTTAAGTCGACAATTGCATTTAATAGCTAAATTGTCGGTAAATGTGACCGAGCAATTAGCCGACATCTGTCTTTCAACTCGTGCGCGCCGCGACGTCGTATAATTTCACTGGCGATTTTATAATTCGAGAGTAATTTCGGGACGTATCGTAAAAATTGTTACGTAATGAGAATTCGAATGTGGCCCTCTTTTTTTCTTCTGTCAGCTCCGAATTTGTGTAAACGGCTGTCGAGTTTCAGTAGCAAAGGGCTCGGACGCGTCTGCCGCGACCGCTAAAATTGCCTCGCTTACGAATAATTGCCCGTGACACAATGTCTTTTTTATTAATTCGACAGAAGGCACATTAAATAATTATTAATATTAATGATTACGAGCGGCTGGTTAATTTCTTTTAATGTATAATTTTTTCCAGTACTGTTTTATTTTAAATCAAGTGTTGCGTCTTTTCGCAACTGATGGAGTTCACGTTATATAAAGTTGCATTAGTAAATACTTACTATTTGTATACTTAACATCTTTCTTGCTATCCCACTTCCCAGATGAATTACTAGCGATCTCCGGGAGCATGTTTATTAGCATTTTACGAAGGACATTTTCTTGTTTCAATTAGTCTTTCTAAGTTATTCAAATGTCTTAAAAAATAACCAGTATATTTTATCATTATTTACTAATTGACCACTTAACATAAAGGATTATGATAACAAACTAGCTCTCAACGTCAAGTAATAGTTGGGATTAGAGTCTTTAAAGTCATATAGATTATGTACTGTAACGTAAGAGCTTTCAAGCTTATAACTCAGATTCGAATCCTAGAACAAGGAGATAAGTGGAACATTCGATGAGCTAAATGGCCGCAGCTGTAAAGGTCACGACTAAGTAAGGAGTGTTTTTTGCAAGACAAACCTGCGAACGCGCTTCTGGTTCCCACGCGGCGCGCACTCTCAGTTTGGACAAAGAATGCGTACGGCTGTTTATTTTAAACAGCAATAAATATTAACACGAGCAATAACGCTGCAGACAATTCATAACTGTACGCTTACATCATGCTCACAAAGGAGTAGAATCAGTGACCGCTTGACACTTCTACATATGACATATGACTTACGTGAACTTATAAAGTGACAAATAGGTTAACAATTTCTCTATATTAAGTAACCCTAGACATTGCTGACTCAAGTATACACTACTTTTTATAAATCGCTAAGGAAAAAGGAAATAGAAAGCGGAATATTTTCCTAGATATGCTAATGAGAGATAGCCAGGTGCAATATTTAATGCTGGCCGAAAATGCTTTGCACCTGAAATAAAGGCCCTTTAATTAAGAATACTTAAGCTAAAATGCACAGTTGAAGCCATTGTTGCATCTTAGGGACCATTTCATTGATTTGATATTTATTAATTGTGTGAAAAATATTTGTACATTATGTGCATAACACTATATATTTACGTAAAATTCAAATGTACAATGTTAAGAGTAAGCTTGAAATTTTAAAATGTCAATGACCTTTATTTTTAGCGCAAAGATATCTCATCTTAAGAACCATAAATATTAATTAGCTTTTCATATGAAATTCAAAGTATTTTAATTGAAGGAATGTTAGTTCTAATTAGCGCAAAAGAATTTTTAGAAAAATTTTGCTAAAATTTTTGCGGATAATGTAAACTGTAATTATTCAGTAAAAAAAAGACGTTCAAAAATTTTAATCACAAACTTATTTGAATTCCTATAACCTCAAAACCAAGAACTAATGATGATTTATTTGGACGGTAATAAAGATTCGTTTGGAGTTAAAAACTTGGAAACGCATTTTCCTGCTTCGGAAAACTGGTATTTTCTTAGTGCTAATTAAGAAATGTTACGAATAACATAATTTAACAATAATAAGTTATGTAGAGTTTATTTCATTGTAAAGTTTTTATTTTTGACTAATATTTCAAATGATTTATTGGCCTTGTTTATGAAATTGTAAATTCTTGTATAAACTGACACAATTATTACTGCAAGTTGTAAAACAGTTTTGCGCATGCGCATCGTTAGATAAGAAAGAAGAAAACCGAGTTCAAAATTGATATGACAGTTGATTGATGACAGTTTGATTGAGTTCTGTCAATAATATAATATATTAATTTCTTTTCTTTCTAATGTTTTCGTCGTTTTTTTTTATTTTTATTTTAGTGAGGTGTAATTGATACGTCCTTATTAAATGTATCGATGGGAAATAAATGCCGCAAAGATATAGATCGGGGTCTTCTAGGAAAGTCCAACATTGTGTGCTAGCGAAGTGTTAGAGGTAAAAAGTTGAAACTGGTTGCCGTACGCCTGTACGCGGGCTTCATTGCGAACGCGAGTCACATAGTGTGGCCACCGCCTAATACGTACCCGACCTCGGCCGTACTACGCCGCGCCGGCGCAAGTAACGCGAACCCAGCGGCCTAAGAAATGCTACGATTAATGCTTATATGTCCAACTGGTGTCAACACACGCGCAAAACATCGACACGTTTCTAACTTTGATTGATTATCTTCGATTTGAGATTCTTCACATGCTCCCTGCGATCATATTGTTTGTTTTAATTTTTAATACGAAAAAAAATGAACACGCCAAACAATACATAGGTGAATAGGTATTAAACTCAGAAGTGTTTTTTTTGTAAATACATACAAACTAAAATTGCTAATTCGATCCTCAACGTATTATTTACATCCGAATTACATATGTAAGTAAAGTTTTGTTAACTTTTTTCTGGCTTAACAAAACTAGCCCATGTACAATATTACTTTCCGCCATCGCTTACCAGCTTTCCTCCTATGTCCTGGCCATATAATACAGTTAGAGATATAGATTAGCGAGCAATTTGTTGAATACGAAGTAAAGTGTGACAGTTCAATCATTTTAAATGATTAATTGAGAAATAACTAAAACTCAGGACCCAAACCTATATTTGGATTAAAACTATTGTAGTAGGTTGTGTATAACCTCAATGCTAAGGGAATTTGCAAGAATTAAACCGCTTTCACACCTGACATTGATTTTAAAATAGAGGAAAATTACATCAGAAAACATACGTGACATGGGACATGTTTATGTTAAGAAAAGGAAGACAAATTTATTTATCTCAATGTGTTATTTACAAGAAAGTATTTGAGTTTTTTTTAGTTTATAATCACTGCTTTACAACAAAAAGAGAATTTATATATGGCAGTACTACGATAGATTTATTTCAAGGACTTAAGTTTCACTGACACCGATTACATTTAGGTAATTGGCACTTGCTACAAAATAAATTCAATAATTCCTCTCACGTAATGACTTAAGGTTAGAAAAACTGTGTCTAGGTTAATCTTACAACCTAGACCGAATAAAATATGTTAGGTTTTATTGCGGTAATTCTAGAATATACCGCATTGCCGCCGAATATAATGTTCGCATGAAATGTAGTTGTTATTTTTTTTACTTAATTAAAATGAGGACTATCTTCATACCTAATCCGATATTAAGAAAAAGTTAAATTCCACATGTGACAAACTACATATAGACTTATTGTGTTCTTCCATAACATTTTTTTATTCTGTCGTTTCACGCATTGAAATTTAACGTTGGAACGTGAATTTTCTTTAAGATTCGTAATGTAATATTTTCCCGATTTGGATCAGATTCCTCGGACTGTCCGCATGTTTACTAGATGTCCGCAGACAGACCGATGTTTAGTCTAGTCTTGCTAAGTCTGGACCTGAACGCCAGGATGCGTTGCCTAACTTAGGAAATTTCTGTTTACGCATTTATAACATCGTCTCGTGTAAAAGGGTGGGGGCGATATAAATGTACATTTCATTCTGTAATTTTCAAATTTTAAATCTTTTCGCTCTAAAATTATGTATGGTTTTTGAAGATTTCTTTGACCAAAAAAGGATTTTAATTAAAAACTTTCTTTAATTTTTATTTAAATAGTAAATTTCAGCAACCTGCCAGATAAATTACTAACGAGAAAGTTTTTCTGTTTTAAAATAACGCAAGGAATTTAACGGCACGTCAACACCAAGACCTCGCACATATAAAATATTATAACGATAAAAATATCCGATTCATATAACTTTTGTGGTCGCATTAGAGCAGACAGCGCAATAAAGTCCGCCCCTGCGTCAAACCGTCTGATAGAAACATTCTTGAGACTGGCGAGCGACAATATGCCCACGTGAGGTGAGATCAAATGCTCGCATGTAAACTGCGTCTAGACAGCGATGATGGCGCGGAATGAGAAAAATGAGTTTATATATAAACTTTACAAGTTTGCTAAATGGGCCAGATCATATATAATGTAAACAGTTGGGTCAACGCATTGTGCGGATACGTCAGTTCTGCGAAGCGCCGACTTTTCCAACTCAATCCGCGATCAAGGTAACTTCAGCTATTAGTGTACACCCGCCCGCACAGTTTATACATGGCGCCAACACTATTCTAAAGTTAGTAACTACTTACGCTTGTTAATCAGTTAATTAAAACTACAAGTTATTACTAATGCTATATATGTAAGCCAGGAATACAAGCCGTAAACTATCGAATTGTAGTTTTCTCACAAAAAAACACAAAATAAAAGACTGCGTTAAGTGATATTTCTTACAGTTACATACATAAGCAATACAACATATCACAAAGATATACCTAAGTGTAATCAGTTCTACGTGTTCAATAGTGAATAGAACTAGCTCATTTTCCTAAGTATAATATCTAAGCAGCTGTATCTTCATTGACATTAACATTCTGCTCCTTAACATAACCAATCTGATAATGGAAAGCGGATGAGAACCTCTTTGTTTACACTAACATAATTATATATTCTATACCATTCTACGCACTTAAAATATAACGATGAATCATTGGAACGCACCTTGCTGTTAAACATTTTATGGTATTTCAATTGATTGCGAAATATAATCTAGTATAAACTTACTTAAAATTAAATCACATATATCTATTTAAATTTTTTAAAATCATTAAATTTGTGCAAATGCTAACAAAGGTGATTATGGTTAATAATTTAAAAATGCTAAGTTAGCGGAAAAATGTAAAAATAAAATGACAATTTCTGTTTAAGAATGGTGTTAGTTCAAGTTAAGTCTATTCCATATTTATCTTGTACTAGCTGTCGCCCGCGACTCCGTCCGTATCAAAGCGTAATAAGTATTTGTTCTTCCAGACTGTGTTCTACATCTGTGCCAAATTTCAGGAGATATCTTCTAACATTCATCCCTCCATCTAAACATTCGCTTTTATAATATTAGTAAGACTTATGTAAAGAAAGTTAGGTCGGTTATGACATTTTTAAGTTTGATAAAGTTCTATCTCTAGTTAGCAATATAACATTTGTTGTATATATCGATGTATTGTTTGGTAGAGTAGAGAATTAGTTAATGGCTCTCCATGTAACAAGTGCGCGGGGCTCACTCGGCGGCCGCTGTTTGTTTATTTGAGTGTTCACAGAATGTTGGCGCCGCAGTGCCGCCCCCACCGCTCCCCTCGCGCGCCCCTCCCGCCCCACTTCTTAGAATATACTTAGACGCCTAGTTTTACTAAATCCGTTCTATTGGAAAATGAAACGTAATTTTATTACATCACAGCTTCACAAAGATCGTAACAAACAAGGGATAGATCAAAATCGTCAATAGTAACATATTGGCGTCAGTCGTCTGTCGGCAGTGCGACTCGACCATGCCTTTTACAACATGCGCCGCGGCAATACATCACGCCGTTATGGCAAGCGGCGGCGCAGGCGCAGGCGCAGGACAACCACTATAAATATGTATCTGGATTCTACGAGTCCGTAAAAACATGCAAACAGACATGTAATCTGTTATAGATATGTCACCGACATGAACTTTGTAATCGGATCAGGCGCAGTTCGTGAGAGATATTTGACAACAAAGTACTAAAAACTAACACATTAGACTGTGAAACAGTTGATTCATTCAGATTACTATTTTCTTATAGTTAATAATTTACGCCGTACGGATTTCAGATCACGTGGTCAATGGTCGAATTGTAAACTGTTGAAGTTTACTGTTACAAATTGACAGAGAATCACCTTTGTAACTTTTATATCCAACTTAACAACAATATTACAGTACACGATTGCATTAGCCCCTTAATTGTTACAAATTGTTTTTCATTCGCGCTTTACAGAACTCCACCTGATCATTAAAATGCATAAATCGTAGCTAATAGAACATAAACAGTAGATCAGTACACCGTTTAATATAATAGCGTATTAAGTATGTATTTTAAATCAAATCATGCAAATATTTATAATAACTTTAATAAACGTATAATTTGACTCGAAAACTGTCCGCCATGTTGTTAACAAGGAACAGAACAATTTGCAAGACAATTCATAATCGATTACCTATAAATGCTATTTAAAAGGCGCGCCTGAGGCAAAGTTTACGATAAAATCATTGTCGATCATAATTGGTGATTGTGTTATTTATTTATTAGTCTTAGCATCTTACTAGTATATACCTAACAATGCAAAGCTTTTGTTTATAAGATAGATATATAATATATAAAGTGTCTTCATTACGTGACTTGTAACATTATAACTTTATTTAATCCCAATGTTTACAACTGTCAAAACGTTTTTTTTCCGCCGACGAACGTATTTGTTTGTGTGTCTGCAATGAGTTACCTCTGCTAATCTAAAAACCCTCGACCCATACTAAGACCACAATATTGTTACATTGTAAAGTGATATGAAGTGGCAGGTTGTTATATTGAGTGAACATCAATCTGTTTCTGTTGTCTCTTGTGATGAGAATGAGTTAGATGGCCACCGCGGACCGCATGACCCGATATCTATAAATACAGAGCATAACCATCAAGCAGCATCACAAGCCGCCGCGAACAGTACTGCCGTGCCGCATGCTATTTATACGCGCGACTACTCACCGGCAAAACGGCCACTGAGTAACGCACCTATTGTTAACTCACTTGTCAAAGTGCATTCAACAGCTTTATTCTATTTCATCGCATTCATTTGTTTGTTTGTTCCTACCAAAGAATAAACATTGAGCAATCTTTTCACTAGGATTTCTTCACGAATTCAAAGTAGGTTAACGATGTTTTTATGTTATGTCCTTAATTCTAGGATTCAATGTTACTAACAATATTTAATGTAGACCTTTTTCAAAGCACACTTACCGTAGTTACCTGACACCAAAATCTCTGTGTAAAATATATATCCATGTCGTTTTTTTTTAATTTTTGACAGTTATAACGATATGTTTTAAACGGGGATTATAGTCTAAACTTACGGCTAATAGAGACATAACCTAACAAAACGTATCTAATACAATGACATTCACATGTCAATAAATCTTTGCTAAACTATTTGCTATTGAGAATGTTTATTATTGTTTTCAAGATATGAACATACAAAAACAATGTAAGCAAGTAAAAAGCTATCGCTTCGCTCTGTCGACTCGACTATCAATTTCGTTCTCATCGCGCACGCTAGTTATCCGTTGATGGAATAATAACGTCTGCTGCTACCGTGAACCGAACTATGAACTGAAACAAAGAGATGTTTTTTTATCAATAGATAACTGTCACTGGCGATTTTCCTAGCTCGGGTCAAAGACCTCTCTATTCTGTAACATTTCCCACGCGGACCGCGGACCCGTATCCAAATGTTACGGGCTTTATTTAATTTTAAGATTATCCTTGCAAATAGCTGTATAATAGAATTCTTACTCGTGCGTAAACCGTCACCCGGTTAGTCAGTAATTAAAATTTAATCAATCTTCACAAATTTTGCATAACCGTAGACCCAAGAAATTGCAAACCACACTGCAAAGTTTTAATGGATCAGAGTATATAAAAAGGTTGGTGTTACATGTAATAAACTGAATACATAGAAAACATTTAATAGAAATGTGTCCCCAGAGGGGGAGGTAGAGCTTACAGATTTTCTTGTTGTAAACTCTTGCGATAATATCAAGCCAAAGAATTCCATTAAATATTTTAAATCTTTCCACTTTGGTTTTAAAAAATATCAGTTCATTTTTTAATTAATGATCTTAGCTCGTTGAGATTTGAGTAATAAAGGTGAATCGGATTAAATGAATATTTATTATAATTTCGCATATCTCCGAAGCTGCAACAAAATCTTTCAATCAATTTAGATAAGTTTTAATTTATCAGTTTGATAAAAACATCCGCAATGCTTGGAAATTTTGATACGATGAAACCATAATCAACATCTAGTTAAATCATAATTAGCATATCATAAGATAAATAATACTGTACATTGAGCGCATTTAATAACTTAATTAATTTAAACCGGCCGCGTCTCAGATTAAGTGTGCCCATTAGGATTCAATTTCGTATCGCGATGTTATCAGTGGGAAGGTCAGTGTGAGTCACCGGAGACCCGACGCAACTCTTAAGTGTGAATACTTCTGCGTGTATCAAGATCACACGTGCTATACATATTTTAAATTATCTACTAGTTTGATGTACGGACCATGTAGCTATTCCATTTCAAATGAATATTTAAACTTTGTAAACAAACGAACGTCACAGCGGCCGTAAATATTCGAAACTAGCTGTCGCCTGCGGCACCGTTCGGAATTTAAAGAAAACTTAGTATGTAGCCAGGCTATGTGTTCTTCCAGACGAGACGAGATCCGTTTAGCCATTCTGGAGACAATCATCTATCCATCTAAATTTTCGCAATTATTATAATAGTAGGTAAGATGCCAATTAAAAGCGATGTTTTGTGTAATATATATTTGAAATATCAGATAATATAAGAACAAATTGGTTTTTGACAAAGTTTACAAAACAGAACTTAAACTAGAACATTAATACAAGATTGTCGCAAGGAATTAAAAAGTTTAGCTATTTTTTTGCGGAACATATGACGTATTGTCACGGCAGATTACCGGTGTCCTTCGCGACATGTTCTACGACCTCGTCCCATAAAAGATTATGACATGCATTGTCAGTGCAACAAGCAAACAATAAATACATTAACGCTAAATGCCCACCACAATCAGATTTCTTCATTAAGAAATAACTTTATAATCTTACTTCTTATTGCAATTATGTTCATGTTGATTACTGAAACAATGCCCTATGCAAGTCCACAGGTTGTTTTTATAAAATATATAAAACCCGACTGCCTGTAGACCCTATAAGATTCCAGGGGAGAATATTAATCGTTCGACACCTCGCTCAACATCGTCGGCCAGGCTCTAAGCCTAATCCTACATACATAAAAACTTACATACACGCGTAAACATAACCCATTTCAATCGAGAAAAAAGCCCTAATTTTTGAATTAACATCTCTGTCACTACAATTGAAAAGAAATGCGAACTCGTATACCACCAAAGGTTATCATGACAGTAGGACATTAACTTTTACAAAGCTACAGATTAAAATTAAAAGGCTGTACACGTGTACACGAGCTACCGTTGCGGCGCGGCGTAGTATTAAAACAAACAGGCGGAGTGCGCGGGCGCAGGCCGGTGAGCACCAGGTGAGCGTCGCTAGCGCCGGATAGTGATTAGTGCCGGCCGAGCGACGAGCGGCGAGCGGCCGCTCGTTTCCGGTCCACGATAAAAAAAAACTCCCGCGCAGTCACAACAAACGGCGAGACGCGCCACCGCCCGCGCCCGCAACAGACAAAAGTGCGGTAACGCGACACCTGCTAGGGCTGTGCGATCGCTTGCTTGAAAAATGTCGATATTATGATAAGTAAAACAATTTTGTTTTCTTCTGTATTTTGTTATGTATCTATAGTTTGTTCAGATTGAGTGATCCAAATAGTTTAATTATTGCCTGTTTGATACAAATGATACTGGACTTTGAATTTGATTTGATAATCTTCATATTTTGTTGTTTTCGAAAAATATCATGAATCACAAAGTACGAAAATGTGATGTTATACTGAGAGTAATGCTTCAACAGTTTCCTCATACCTGTGCGTGTTGCATTTAATCTAAACGCCGCTAACTCGACAGCGGTTACAACATAATGTGTGTTCCAATAATATTGGACGGATTCCAACAAATTTTCCAGTTGCAAAATTGTACGTGCATTCGCTTATGTGAAGAGATGATGATACAGAGTGACTCAATAACATTATTATTGCAATGTTGTTGTAAATAACCTAAAAATTATTAGCTGCACTTATATCAATAGTTAATCAACACTATATATATTCAGTCGATGGAAATAAACTTTAACACGCATTCAACATTCTATTTATACCAACACATTCTATAGTTAACTTCATTACCGGTGTTTTCGTTAGCGTTAGCAATTTATTGTGCAGCGAATAAACGTATTTTAAGTTCATACAAAAATAAAGTTAATAGCGAACGAGCAATGGCGATTCTAAATATTTCAATAAATTTAACAAGAAACTTCTAATTGAACAAGCAAAGCTTGATAATGATTTACTTATTCTACCTGTTTACTCTCTAAGTTGAATAGCTCAAAACTAACAAAGCTAATGGTGAAACATGAATACTCCTTACTTTGTAAAATTACTTTGTTAAAACGCCTTGAATTAAATTTTAGTATAATAAATCATAATATACATTAGAATAAATGGAACTCTTAAAACTCAATTGTAATGAGTGGCTGTCAACGATCAAAGCACTCGACTCTCGATAACAGACAACCGCGCGCGTCACTACCTCGCCACAGAGCACGTAATAAAGAGGGTATAACAGATGCGTCTGTTGATTCAGTATTCTCCACTTTTCATATCCACACGTCAATAAACACGTAATACTCATATTATGAGTTACATTATCAAAAGCTCGTATCGCTACTCGATCGTAAATCGATTTGAGGAAACGATCACTCGAATGAATCGATACGAGTTTTCTGGATGAAATCGTTTATAGACAGTAATACGTTCTCTGATATTGTTGGCATTTGATACATCTGCGCCGTGTGAGATCTTTAGAATGATTATGAGCTTTATTGTTAACACATTCATTCGTTTGCAAACACAGATATTATACTGTCATAAACATCGTTACGTAGTTTTAACTCTTTGTACTTAATGGTACTTTTGAGCTATAAATGGGCTAATATTTTATTTTATATAATGACGTAGACGAATAATATTCAAATGTTCAGTTCATGTAACAATTAGTTAATTTTTTGTATGTATATTTTTTAATTTTTAATTTGTAAACAAAGTTTTGTAATATTTCTGTAAATAGAATTGCCTCTCGAATTTCAAACATAAAAGATGGTGGAATGCCAGTAACCTTTTAACTCAAAGAGCAACTAATCATAAGGAAATACATCTAATATCGATCTATAAAAGACTGAGATGAAGTTACGACATCGCACAAAGCCGACGGACAGTTTCAGACATTTTTTTAAAGGCATGCTTGAAAGATGTTATGCTCGTAACAATTTTACTGCGCAATCAATCAGTTCGAAATAAGTTGTACGAGAGGTACATTACTGATAAACATTTACTGCTTTACGATCGGTGGTCGACTGCCTTTAAAATATTACACCTGCTATTGATTATTCAGTTAGAATCTATTTATATACATATATGTATGACAGACCTTGATAACTTAGCCCGGTGGTCGCAAGTTTTACGACCCTGTATACAAATAATATTTTTTTTAATTAATTATTTTGTTGTGGAATTAATCGCTTGGGTCAACAAATCGCAAGATTAGGATAAATTAGTCAACTTGTATAACAATAATACGGCCCAAGTAAGATGTTAGTAAACTTATCAAATAAATTGATTTTGAAAAAAATGTATTTATTGCAGTGCAGTAAGATTAAATCACAATAAAGCTTTTACGCTCCGCTTCATGTTAACGTTAAAGATATAAGTTTGCTATCTAAATAATCATCCGATTTAATTATAGAGGGGTGTCACTTAGAGCGTTTTACGTGAAGTAAACTAATAAGTGTCGACGGGAACGTAGTTAATTATTTTTTTTATTTAACTCGGAATAATACTGATAAGATGAAGTTTTATGAAGACAATAAAAGAAAACTATAAAAAGCTCCGTCAGTAGATGTCAAACTTAAAGAAAGAGAAGGAAAACAAACAAATATGGGCCGCCCGCCCCGGTGGCCGTTAAATCGAATTACGCGCGACTTTAATCAGCCTCTGCGAGGACGTTTTATGATAGGCATTAAACGTCGCGGCGCGAGGTCGCTGAACTTTGAACCGAAAACTACATTTTTAATGTTTTGTCTAAAAATACGCAGCCTCCAGGATTATTTACACTTTAATTATCTTAATTTTAATTGAAACCAAATTAACGGACAATTAAATCACTAAACAAACTAGTAATTCATGTTGTCATAATTCATGCACAAAGCAATAAACCTGCTAAATACACTATGATATCTACATGGGAGAAGAATAGAAATAGAATAATTTAAATCAAACTAATGTATATCTCTTATGGAAAAACATTAGCATCACGCCATTCCGACAACAGAAGAATTTGCCACCTTTCTGAGATATAATGGCAATGCCACTAGATCATTACTAAATGAATGAAGTAATCATCTGCGACCTTCTCTATGATATAATCTGTTGAGATAGTTTCTCCACTATATAATGTTTATTGTATATCATATGTTGGATATAAACATCGGAGTGTGTGAGTGTAAACAGTTTATAATGAAAACATCGTCATACAAAGGTCACGTCGACACGGATTGAATCACTAACGCACTTACGAATATTGATGATACAGACTCTTCGAATAAATTAATCAAAACAGCTGCTCGTATCACTTACTTTCATAATACAACACAGAATTTAATTATTAATTTTTCCAATAATTGAACTGGTTATATGCGTGATAATTTTGCTATTATTAAATTTGCATTCCAACGTATTTTTCTCGCGGTTATTTTCAATGTTGACTACTATAATCTGAATCTGTAATACAAAATATTTTTCACAGTCGTAATAACAAATGTATTTTGAGAAAAGTAATAAAAAATCTTCTTAAGTAATGCTTTTATGAAATGTTATGCGAATTCTTTTTAATTTTTCCCGTATTATTCGCACGGCTGTAATCTGTCGAAAATATGAGCGAAACAGTACAGCGGTGTTGGCAACGTCTTGCGACGCACTTGACCTAACTTGTGACTAATCACACTCTATCGACTTTGAGTCACTATATATAAATTATAAAATCAATTAAAGCATAAAAACACCTTTTGCATACTTCACCGTAACTGCACAGAGCTTGGCGCTGTACGTAATTTACATATTTATAGAAATTTCATTGCATTTGGAACAGAGCACATCTGCTCTAAGAAAAGACAATAAAGCATTGCAGCTAAAGTGTCATATCTCTTTACCATGATACATTTAAAATCAGAATTCATAACAAAGTCATGAAAACAATTTAATCGGCAATCGTTAAATCACATAACGCGTTTTATCGCCGCTGCGTCCCTTTCCATCGGTACGACGCGTATAAAAACTGAATCGTTTACATTAACGCGGTCATCCGTATATAAAAAAAGGGAGATTAACATTAAAAAAGATCAGATTTTAATGTGAGTTTCGTCGCGTCGGAACGTGGGAACGCGCACTGAAACAATACCGTGACAAAAAGTCTCGCGGCGGTTGTTAGCGTTCATTAGCGCACTTTGCCCACCACTAACCTGCCCTGCTCGCGACTGTGTCACGCTTATGTACCTCTTATATACTACTACTACGAAAGTATTGAGTCGTAGAAACATTTATAACTATAATTAACTTTAATAAAATTGTTTTAATCCCTTTGTTAAATTCGAACTAACATAGAATCATGTGTAATTCCAGTATCGTAAAACAATAACATTGGCATTTGCTTGTTTCGCGTGTATCGGCATTGGCAGTGCGCTTGCGACAGATGTAGCGACATCTGCCGCTGACGATCTCAAACTATTTTTTAAGCTCACCTTTACAACATAAATTGTCCTTGGAACTAACGCAAGGTGCTCAGCGTACATGCGAACGTAACGATCAGTTAAACATATTTATGTTTTGGAATTTATTTTAAAGGTCATAATTACTACAAGTATTTGTTCACTTGTTTCAATTAAGTTAACTTGTCGTTGTTGTACTGAACCAGTTTATACTTACTACTTGCAAATTTACACTTTCACTAATGAATGAATTGTTAGAGTTTTTTTTAAATATTAGCAGATTTTTATAAATTTCCTAACATTTCTTGTACCATTCCAACTAAGCTCTATGCTTGTGCTAGGATATGGTTTACGACAATAATCGAATGGCGGGTTTCGAACATCGTGATCGGATATCCGTACACTTAATCATTAGGCTATTGCGCTTTGCTTAAAATTCGGTGTCTACTTAATCTCGCTATTGAGAATATATGCTTTAGTATGTTCGTCCTAAGTAGAGTTTTAGTCATTAATTTAACAACCGTTAGTAGTCTTAACCACCTACTCAGTTCATGCAATAGTATTTAATAATTTTAGTCTTTAGTACTATGCTTATATCTTTTTCACAACAGAGACATCATGTACTTAGTATTTTTGTGATGAAGTGTAGACATGATCGCATTCGTCACACCACACGGCGGCACGTAGAGGAACGCTGAAAGGTATGTAAGTGGTAAATCCGGGTACAGCGGAGTGTCGGAGTGGCGTTAGTCCGAGTGGCCCGAGTCAATAAACTTGGTTGGGCGGGCGCGGCTGGAAATAGAGCGCGCGCGAGACGGCGCGTCGGGTACCGTCAGAAGCGGAAATAATTGCCGCACAATAATCCTAAACAATCATTTAAATTAACATCATTATTGATCAAGTTTGAAATCGATACTGCTATACTCAGAACTGTTTATAGGTTGCTAAAGGAAACCCTTTGGATGGATTTAAATACACATATTTTGGACAAATAACTGCCATTTATAAGTAACTTTTTACACTTAATTAGTGATGAACAAAAACTAAATCAATACCAACGAAAGAAATAAATCATTTCATAATCTAAATATTATTAATAAACATTTCATAAAGTCCAAACGTAAGAATTTACGTTAATATAATTTATAAGAGCGATAAATATCATTTTTATTTGCTTATTTTTATCCGCCGCGTGTTCGTCGGAGGAACACTTAATTAAATCAAAGACGCCGGTTACGAAACTGCACTCGCTAACGATAGTTTAGTTTTCTACAAGTTTGAAGCAATAAAAAGGCAGATGAGCGCAACGTATCATGGGATTGTAAATTCGTCTCAATAAACTTGTAGTGAACAAGTCTTTGCTGGCTCTTGCATTGTATTATATGATTCTGGACCTGGGATTCTCAAAGTTGTCCACGTGTCCACAGGGGTACAAGGAAAGACCACACAGATATGTACGATGGTGAAAATTTAAGTTGAGAATTCACCAGCTAAAGAACAAATGTAGTTCACCGAAACTAGTAACATTTTGAATGGGCTATAAGATACAAACCTTTGAGAATCTCTGGTCTAGGCGGAGAGCCGCGGTCGCTAAACTAACACGATAGTTATAAAGTAAAATAATGTTTGACTACACTTGAACATAATGTTTAAAATGATAGCGAAAGGTTTAAAACATTCTCATCAATCATTACATAATTGGGGCGGGATTGTTACAGTACAATGTTAACTATCACAAATTGTTACTAACAACCATTGGCATTTATATATTTTTATAGGTGTATTGAGTAATTTTTTAAGTACCTACAAATTCCACTAACTTTCAATATCAACATGATTACATCAATCATGCTTCATAATTAAAAAATGAAAAAAAATGACGATCGTTTTCTGCTGCCAGTACCGCCGAACTTTTTTCTCTTTCCCATAGTCCGCATTCAAATTGAGACATTACATGCTTTCTCATACAAATGCTTGGTTAGTGTATCGTTACAGTTTTCATAAATAGTGCTTATTACGTATGACGTGCCTTAATTATAAACAACGCGTCACGCCCGTCTGGCCGCGCGGCCGCCCTGCGCCGGCGCACGCGCTCTTTACGAGTAGGGCACTTCAGTTTATCCCTACTTAAGCTTAATATAGAGATCACCATACATCTCACATGATGTTAAGTGGCAATCTAATCTTAAGATAATATAATAAATTAGTAGGCAAGATAACTCGTATTGTCGCACCCGTTGTTTGTTAATTCAGACCGTTAGTATTATATTTTGCATAAATCAACAATAAGGGGTTCCCTTAGTACCCCTTAACTAAGTGCGACAGTATAATAATGCAATTTGTCGAATTCGTTAATGAATTCTAAATTGTACGCAATCCAGTGTTATCGTATACGCCTATGTACTAAAGAAGGGCGTTGCTATGATGGGTGTAACTGATTAATATAAAAGAATATGTATATAATTACTTTTTACATGCGGACTTAGATATCGATCATATGAAGCCAAAATATTACTAAAGATTTGAAGCATCTCTTGGCAAAATAACTCAAATGCGAATAAAATTTGCATTTAAAGTTGAATATCACGTAACAAATAAAAAAGAATAAAGTCGTAAATCTAATAAACCTATTAAATATTCATTTATCACAATAAATATGAAATATAATTTAAGAATCTTATTTTTTTTCGGTCATTGAAACATAAACCGAGCGCTAAAAAGAAAATTTAATGCATCTAAATGTATCATTTATCATATTGCAACGCTTTATAAAACCTACGCGTTTTCCAAGTTAATTTTTTGCTCATTTGACCTGAAAATCTTACTTTTCGCCGAAACGACGGGAAAACTCGAATTGTTTTCGGAAAATTTTTATTTGCAGTCGTATATTGATACATCTTGCGAGTGGGGATTGGCGGGAAATTGGCTTAATCGCGACACGGTGACTTACTTGCCAGCATTTTTACGATTAAAAGTTTATTTTTAAAGACCTAATTATAATATGTGGCAGTGTTAAATTGTGCCAAAGAAAACGCATTTGGTCAAATTATTTTAGACGCAACTTTAAAGTAGGACAATATAAAAAATGTACTTAACGCTTACAAAGAATAATTTTCGTTTTGAATATATTATAGTCATGGAATACAAACATATGGGCACTGCTAAGTTTGATATAAAAGAGAAAGTACTATTACGACAAAGAAAATATATCTTATGTTATTTATACTGGAAACATTACATTTAAAAATAATTTAAAAACAAAATAACGTGGTAGTAGTGCAATTACAGAATTAAATAAGCCATACTAAATCTTTTAAAATGCATTAAACAAATCACACGTCCGTTGGAGGAAAAAAACGAAATCGTTTATCGCTCTATAAAATGGTCTTTTTGATCTTTTTGTTCTGAAAAATTTGGCAAAGTGCACACTGCGAAGAAAAACTTACGTAAGTGCAATAAATTTCACTCATAAACGTCTTTCAGAGTTGCATCCGTCGGCGCTGCGTACGGCACAACGACATCTTTATAATATTTAGGCGAGACCTAATTTTTCCAGTGGCATCCCATTTTTATGCATCAAAATGTGTCGTTTACGGAAGCGACCAATCAAAATTATACATCATTTAATATAGACACTGTAGCATCTTTCAATTGATACGTCCGGACTTTTCTACTTTTCAACAACCTATTCAATATTTAAAGTAAATAATAACAAATAAATAACTGTACATAATACACTGACATTCAACGGCGTACTTTGGATGTCCATCACCGAGTGTCGACAGGTCAATTCTTTCGCGAAGTTTATTTAAAGTAGAATATTTCCAGCCGCAGCTGTTCGAGCTGAATCATCCGCGACGCAATCGTCCTCGATGTATTTACATAACGTAAGGAACTGAGAAAAATAACGTAACTCGTCCTCATGTAACGTAACATGACTTCAATGTAAGGGCGACTACTCACTAAAATTCATGGGATGGAATTTAAAAAGTTGTGGAATCGCTTAGCCTAAAAATATTTATAGCTTCAATGTGCAATAGTTTTTAGTTAATACCTTTTATTCAAATAATGCACATAAAGTACAGAAAATTAACAAAATATTAAAAAGCAAAATAGAGAACGTTATTACTGCTATTTCCCCCTGACAAGCGACCACTTCACAAAGTACCTTTTGACACATGTCATGTACAAACATAGCATTGTCCATATCCTAAATGTTAAACTGTTTTGCGTCCAGACGATTAGCAAATGTGACCACTCTAAAGATATCCTAAGTTTGTGGTATCTTCATTAGTCAGTTTATTTGGTCATTAAGGTACCAGTTGTGACAATCTAGCTTGATTGATGAATCCTAAGTGACCAATGGTCTAACTGTTACAATTTGGAAATAGCTATACGTGTATGCGGTTCAATTTTCTTACATCACATTACTTCCTAAGCTACTCGTAATAATAATAATGATGGCGAAGGTGAATGAATGAAATGCAAACAGTTTTAATATTTTTCTACAAATCTAATTTGAAGTATTATAATTCTGTTCAAAACCTAACAATGTTAATTTATTCCAAAGTTCTAAGTATATCTAATAATATGTTTGTTGCACAAACTTAAGTCTCTTGTATACAACTACAATAAAGTTCTCGACTTTGGATCGCAAGTTCACCTTTCATCGCGGCGCGCTCATTAGAATCTTAACGACACTGATTTATCGTTCTCTTTAACGACCAATTGACATAAATTCGCATAATAAATAGTAATTTGCGTTGTGCGAAACCGCAACTCATTCGCCCAAGGTCCTGCAAACGATACGGGCTCGTAACTTCAGTTAAGCTTCATTTAAACTCCGATGAAATGCATCAATGCCGATCACTCATTACGGCCGGTAAACAAACGTTGTTTTTTTTAAGTATGACTAACAAAAGTAGGTTATTTTCGGAAACGTAACGCGAGTGAAAAATATTGAAAAACGTCAAAGAAAATACTTCTAGTGTTAGTCGCACTCAAAGATTATGTACTTTGTACTTTTGTGAAGTTGTACAAACGAAACTTCTACGTTTATGTCCTTTGTTTTCATTCATACTTCCTATAGAAATGTTTGCGTAATATAAGGAATACGACTGCTTTAAATAGGTTGATTGAACAATCAATCCTTATCAACAAATTGGACTTTGATAGTACGATCTGAAACATTATAACGAAATATAATGCTTGACATAGTCTTTATTACAGATAATATTTGTATTGGTATTTGTACTTTACTGCTTACTTAACAACTCTCTTTTTGATCTGCTTTTAAATAAGCTTTCACATTTTTATCTAAACACAAATTAGCTGTACTTTTCGCAATACTGGTGAATCTAACCTTAATTGGCTAGTTTCGCATTTCCAAATAATCGTTAGCCATCCCAGAAATGTATCGCTCGACCATTAATCTTGGCATGTAGCGCCGCTTTTTTATCGAATCTGACACCCTTTGATATAAATACATCGAAGACAAGAAGCTGATTCTGTCTGTAGTAAATAAATATTATGTTTACTTTGGTAGTTGGATATTGTATGAAAAATTACTGACCATATTATTTGAAAAGTGACCAAATACATTTTATAAGGTATTCATAGAAGAGATTTTTTTAAATAATTTAAAAAATTATACGCATAATAATCTTATATGACCGGTAAAAAATACGTCGAAATATTTAATTGTTTGTTGATTTAGACGACTCAAGTCGACGATTCAAGGTCACGCAAGGATACAATATTCGAGGATTAACGTTTCGATGTGTACAAAGGGCCTAATCAAATTGCACATTACAATTCTCTCTCAAAACCAATCTAGAATTTGTGCGTCCGATGACATTTAACTTGAATTTAACATTCCCAAGATTTGACTTTTGCTCTAAATTTAGTTAAGCAACTCGACATTCTAATATATACTATAAAAACTTAATAACAGTAGTTGTTATAACTAAATTATGTTTTAAGGCTAAAGAAATATGATTAGCCATTAAAAATAAAATACAATAATAGGTAAATTTTTCAATTTACTAACATATATTTTATAAATTCCCAGACATTTTTTCAGCTACGTCGTTTTACTAATATCGCGTAAGACGAGGGTCAAAAGGCTAGTCAATAAACAAAACGGAAAAAACAGCTACTGACCGACGCTACTATAAAGAACGACCTGCAAAAACCCTTGCCGAATATTCAAAAACTAATCAAATCAAAATAAACTTTAATCCACAGTAATAAGGACTAATCGTGTTGCAAATTGCACCACGACATTTGTAATTAGATTCTGACAGCAAAGGGACCGACTGTCAAAAAGTCGGCGCCAGGGCCGGCATGGCGTAAATAAAGCACTATAAACGAATAGAAATAAGAAAAAGATTTTAGGATTTTGCTCAGTTATTCCCTTGAGGCGTGCTCGTTTGAAGATCAAATATCTAATAAACTAGCAACTCGAGAATAAAAAGTATTGCCAATAAATACGTGAATGTCTTTATTAAATTACTTAATGTGTCAAAAATGCGTTCTGACTGCCGGTATTGAATGAATCCTTAAAAATCAATTGACAATTTTGCAATTAGAAAGATTTTGATACTTGAGTCTGAGAAGTGGGTGCTTATGTGTGATAGATAAATGATAAATGCGTTACCTTGCAACACTTACCCATCTAAACTTTACATTTATGGTGTATCAATTGATTTTTATGTCTTACTTCTATAACCTTATGTCAATATTGAATTACACAGAACTGTTGATATCTTACTATAATATTATTACCAGAAATACAACCATATTACCGTGAAAAGTATTCATTGCATCGTACGTCATCGTCTTTGGCATGGAGACGCGCTCCCGACCAGTTCCTTAACGGCGCCTTAGCGGCTGAACAAAGCCACCAAGGCATTTATGTAAATGGTAGAATTCCGAAAATGCCGAGCACGGAGCAAAAACAATGAGGCGGCGGTAAAAACTGGCGGCGAAAGTTTAATTTTTCGGATTGGGACACGTCTATATGCGGACTATGTGCCGGAGCTCAGACGACCACATTACCACAGGCCTCTGGTATTTCTGAGAGGAAGGTAATTCCTTGTCACGTGTTATGTTGTAATTATTACATGCACTGCGGATACGTTTAAGAACTTCGGTAAATTGCAAGCCGAGAATTCATTTAATTATAATTTTTAAAATAAACAAAACTCTTTATATACCATAAACATTTGCTCTATCAATATAAAGGTTTTTTTTAAATATAATTGCAATTCTTTCACCTACCATACCGTGTTAAAGAGAAAATGTCCATTTTTAGCGCCGCTTCTGATGATTTGCTTTCAATTATTTAAGTGCTACTGATAGCATCCTAATTTTATTGTGCATTGCCTCACCACCGTTGTGGGTTGTCTGATATTTCTAGATTCCAATCTAAGATTTTGAAGGTTGACGATAGTGTCGGGAACACTATCGTCGAAACACTTATATATTTACATATCTCTTTGGCGACCTTATTAATTCTAATTTTGAAGGACGACTATATTCATGTTATATGATAGAAAATATGCCGAATCAATCGCGAAGGATGATATTTTTTAAATTATAATTTACAATGAAAATCACGCAATAAAACAGAGTGCCGAAGAAACAGCAAAGAGAGCAGAAAACGAGCGTTGTGACTGGAATTTATATATAACCCATCCTACACAGCGTTACCCGGCGCATCATTATCTAGGTTAGTGATATACTCTCTGTGGACGAGTGTTTCAGAACTTGTGGCCTTGACACTCTCAAACATCACTCTATTTCACAAAACATACGCGAAATAACTTGTTACTACGGCAGGTAAATTGTAATACGGGATCCAATCATCAGTTCAAATGTTCACACCACGTAAATGTTCTTTTAAAAGAATTAGAGCAAGGTCAATATCGAGTTCCGAAATGATATTGGCACATAGAAGGCAGAAAGACGGAAAAACTATGGCGGAATATTGTATTTCAAAATCTTTTGGCAACGCACAAAACAATATGTTGACCGTAATACTTTCTAACGTTTAAAGTGAATCAAATTAACTAACTTTTCTGGCTAACCGGGTAGTTTTATGGCCGGTCTTTGTTACATTTACTATAGCGCACGCGACACTGCAAAAGTACGTAATTAAGAAGGGAATTAAAAAGAAACAATGACATCAATGAGGCCGCTTTAGATTTGATACAATTAAAGGAACTCATTAGATGTTTAGCGATCAACCTCGACTTTGTATATAATTATTCAAAGCACATCGCGCGCTCGAAGCTCAGCAATTAACATTTCTTGTCCGAATCCAAATTGGGACAAACAGCAAATAGGTCTAATTAAACAGTTCGTCCGCAGACGAACAGGCGGAGGGTTTTTGCCGTTCGGTCCATAATCGGCCTTAATCGGACTACAATTAAGGTGATTGTTATCGGATCGGGGCCGGGATGCCGAAGTGACGGACAGTTTGCGAGCCTCCACATTTGTGGAATTCTAATACAGTTTTAATGTGCACATACAAATATTTGTACAAACACTTTCTTGTCATTAGTTATAAAATGTGTGCCATCCTAAAATGCCATCTTAAAACCATAAAATTTGCAGATTTCTTTAAGTTTGTATAGAAAAAGTAAATATCCTTTGAATTCATATCCTATGCAATTTCTAATTGTTCTAACAGACGAACTCTACTTACTGTTAATGTAGTTAAATTCCTCGGTGCTCCATGCCTAATGGAATCGCAGCGCAGCATTTGCATCACTATGCCTGCAAACCTCTAATTACTGTAATACCTGCCAGATTCACCTTTTAACCTACTTGTTGGCCGGCTCTGGATTCCAATGCATTGTCACTGCACCTCATTTGTATTCCGCTCGCTCTTTCATCACGGTCCGCTGTGAACGCAAGTGTTTCTTTCGTTCGTCCCTTTTCATCAGTTATACTTTCTATATGATCATCCCTCTCTATGTGATATGCCCAATCCGTTTCTGTAACGGAAAACAAATAAACGATCGTTTTCGCTTTGTGATCGATTCTTGTTCAAATACATTTGGACATGTGTCCCTTTGGAACAATTGCTGTTTGTTCAAGAAATGCTTCGGCGCTTTTGATTTTGGAAACAACTACTTATGAAAGCATTGTCTGAATTATACTATCTTCATTTACAATCAATATTATTTTTGTATCTCTATTATTAAAATATAACGGTTGTTGAAAATCCAAGTCGAAATTCTTTTGATATTTTTTACGAAAAACTAATACGATTGATGATAGAAATTGTTACCTTTCTATAATTTTCAAAGAAAACGCATCAAGACTTCGTCGCTTAGTCATATTTTATGAGTTTTTATTTAGGTCGGAAAGCGGCATGAATTTCTACGTGCATCTTTTTTTTCATATATAAATCTTAGTCATAGCATCGCCTATACCATTTTATCTATTTCGAAATATATACTACCACTTTTTTACTATGTAATTTAACTGTGATATAAGTAAATGTTTCTACATTATTCGTTTACACGTAATCAAACTAAAGTGACTTACGTAATTTGAGGACGAGTAACAAATCTCTCAAACAATTATAATGTATACGAAGTTATGTTTATAAAGGAGTTATTCGTCACCACATTTTAATTTGCAGACCTAGCTGATCCCGGCGAATTTCTAACAGTAATTTCTGATCAAATCAGCAATCAGACTCATCCTGTGACCGTCTGCAAACGACGACCTCTACGTCGAGTCATCGAACCTCAAAATATTTCCTAAATGGGTTAATGTCCCGTCGCGCACGCAACAAGCCCTACCCGAGGTGATCCCTGGAATCCGACAGAATTGTGCCATAATTCGCTACCACTGAACACGGAATATTTAAATGGGCTTGCAGCCCCCAGGTAGCATTGGATTAGCTTAAAATTACATTTTAGAAATTTTAGCTTGTTGGGTATCGAATTCATATTGCATTTGTAGCATGCGACGACACTTCATCATCATTGCCGATCGTATACATAAAAACAATTAACTTTTTAATAAAAAAGGAATATGTAAAAACTAGACTAGTCTGTGAAGGACGGATGGAATACATCGCGGTACACCTCGACATCAGATGATCATCGTCACATTCACTTATCGTTTCCAATTTCAAGCAAACATACTTCAAGTTATACAGCCATACCTACTTATATAAAAGCAAATAACACACCTGATGTGTGCGTTACTCACAGCCCCGTTTTAAATTGGCGTCTGTTGCACGTGTAGAATAATTCACCGTTGCGAATCGAGCGACGTTTCCACGTAAAGCGAATCTTGTGTTTTATAAGGAAAATCTGAATTTAGACATTATGCAAAAAAACCGGCAACAAATAAACGTATACTTTTACTGTCTACAGCCGGTATGGGATATTGCGATGCGCTTATCGTTACTCCGCGCCATGTGCGGATCAACAAAAGATCTTATTGATTTTGCCGACTACAATGCATGCGCCAGAAACAAGTGCACGTTATCGAATTAATTTTAAGATATGATACCGCGATCAAAGTAATAACTTAAAATGATTGAATTAGTATAAAAGGCTGTCATTATGCACTTTTGGGAAACTTCATTTTGATTCTATTAAATAATGAAGTGTTTTGAACCCTCCAATAATAAATAGTAGTCGAATAGTCGTATACGTTAGTAAAACTGGGTACTTTGTCTCTTATTTGTTCCAATCAGGTAAGGTTTACCTTTACCTTAGAAAATGAGCAATTAAATGATCATAACAAATCAAATTCTTTACTTTAATCCAGGTATTGAATATAAAACGACACCCATTTACATATCTTACAAAAATGAAAGTTAAAAAACATTTAAAATATCTCGCACATATGTCAGTCGTATACAGTGTTACGCACTGCTCGGTAGTGGTCATTTAAAAACAATCCGACGGGGTTGCCTCGCGAGTAACTGTTTATGGTGTTGCCGCCAAACCGGGCGCTAAGTGAAAAAAAACGAACCCCGAGAGCCGAGGCCGAGGCGGGCCGCAAAAACCTACGCGCGGCACTACCGCCGTAGTACATGCCTGCGCTACTACGCCGCTCTGCGACTCCGACACAACGTCTCTCGCTCGCCGTGTTTTTTGTTCAGTTTGTTTGTTTGTCAATACAATAAACAGCTTACGATTTAAAGATATTGTTGCTAGCAAAATTACTGCATGTTTAGCTGACGATTTATGTTTTGTATATGTTATTAATATGATTACTGAAATGTGTTACTTTGTTTATATTATTAGTGAAACAGAACAATGATTGTAGAAGCTTCTTCGTTCGATATTAAAATAGTCTATTCATTTCGCACACATAAAAGCGACTTTTTCAATTAGGCAGACAGAGATCACGGCAAGGTCAATAAACTCACACGGTAATGTCAGAAGAATATATTGATAATGTATACTGTAGGGACGTTTATTTACAGTAATTAATGCAGCTATTTTGCCAATACGTGGTCGTGAGAGAAAATTTTCTTGGGATTTGGCATGAAAAATATAAATCAGCGCCGGGTGATTTCGGAGAAATGTGCGATGACTCACCGCTACACACGCGGACTTTTTACGTGTAACAGCTGGGACAAGTGTACTCATAGACCTGTTATTTATTTTAAGCAAACGTACCTATAATCTTTTGCGATAGGGGTGGCAAACATTTTAATATTTCTGTAATAACTCCTATGAATCAGTGCCAATGTACAAATTGACAATTTTTCAGCCGATTTATTTGTCGATATGGAAATTAAAAATTAAAAGAATCGAATAGGACTTCATGCGTTGTAATTAAACCACATAGTCCTAACTAAAATAAAATTTAGCATTTAACACAAAACAGTGAAAATCGTCAAATTGTTACGAATAAAGTAAATTAGATTTAGGGGTAATAGCAATGCTAAGCTAAAAAGATTTTTAATAGATTAGAGACTAAAGTTTCCATGTTGTGCGCAACCATAAATTGTTTGATAAGAGCTCTTAAAAAAAAGTCATCGTATCGACGTCGTCACCGCGGTGTCTTGGCCACCGTCCAGTCTCACCTGACGCTCCCATTTCGTTTCCGTTCAGGATGCGTTCACACTCACACTATTTATAGGGTGCAAAGCAAACGATCACAACAAATCAGTTAAAAAGAATGTCGATGCTACGTAATTCCGTGAACTGCCAACTTTTTTTATATCATCACATGACGAAGAAGAAAGGCGGTACAAGGAGCACCAATAATGTTACACCATCTTGATGCAATATTATTAGTCCTACATTCTACTGTACTGGAATTGAATTAGATAAATTTGTTTTGTACTTATTCTAAAAACGGTACCCAGAAAAGGATTCTGGATATTTGTTTATTAACATTTGCAGCTTCATGATGACATATACATCTTATAATGCGTTTATTTCTGTCTCAGATCATTCAACAATTTAAAGGAAAAGCTGAATTGAATCCGAAATTAACGAATTGAGTCTTTGAAGGTTTGTTACGTTATTGCTTACGATAATAAATTCGTAAACTGTTTAAAATACGTATAATATTAGAAAACGAAAAAGTTCTATATTTAAAAAAATATTCTTAATTTAAAAGATCATTAGTAGATCGTGTACCCGGTGTCACCTACTTGGCCATAAAGGTGCGTACGTCTCTCCATTCATATTTCCATCGTTGAGGTCATAACGGCGTAGGCAGAGCTATTGGCAATGATACGTTGACGTGGAATTCAATAGTTCGTTGAAGACATGAATGAACTGTAGGCGGTGAGAGCGCGGAGAAAAGCCACGTGATTTTTACCTAGCAATAGTACTACGTGTCCGCACGCGCTTTAAAATTTTCCGTTCTTACTATAGTTACGGAGCATTAAAAGTAAAAATATAACAAAACTAGCTATCGCCCGCGAGTCCATTTGCTTGTGATTAAAAAAACTTAATTACTAGTCATTGCCACTCCAAACTATATGCCAAATTTCGGCAAAATCCGTGCAGCAGTTTTGGATAGACCATTTAACAAACATCCATCCATCCAATCATTACCATCTATAATATTAGTAAGGCAATCGATATTGACAACAACAGTCAATTACAATGTTAGTTGAGTGAATTGACTTTGGTTACTCGCGCTTCTGAATTTAAACTTACATGATATAACATCATCTCTTTGAAATATTAACGCGTTTTTGAACCAGTTTTTTCGCACTGGATATCGATACTAAATAAAAAAAATAACTTTTATCTCGTTATCAAGTCATCAAATCTATTCAGTAGGTCTGAACTGTGCACGTGGGTGTCGCCTCGTTCTTGAGATGGAGGAAAGCGTAAACAATAACCTAGAAATATGCAACAAATAGATTGTTTTGTTCCCTTGAATAATTTTAAATGAGTTGTTGAAAGAACAGGAAAACGCAACAAGACATCGAGATGTTAATTGTTTATTTGTTACCTCCATTTTATCAGTGGACTTTCGTAACTTTGACAAAAAAATATATTTGTCATAATTAAATGTATCTGACTCAATATATATTGATCAACCCAAAAAAATAAATATTTTTGAAATTACATATTGCAACATTTTTAATATTTTTTTCGAATAATTGCGTTACGCTTTTTTTAAAAGTATCTCGTATTTTCGTGATGTTTGTAGTTTATATACATTCTTTAACATAATAGTTATCATATACAACTGTCATTTAAAAACATCTTAATTCCCACACCAAAGAACAGAATGAACACTTCGAATAAATTATAGACACAAGTTTTTCTAACAGAAACCGAGCCAATTTTTTTGGTGTCCAAGCGACTGTCTCCCTTTTAGATAATACTAGCAGTCTATTCCTGTCCGTACATATGTTATTCGTCCGTTGAAATAATAAGGCCATTGGCCTAATGACAGCTGGATATTTTTAGTGAGCGATTTTCGGAGTCGTCTCGTCCTGAGTGTAAGGTAAAATATCGTAAGGGACTCTCGCGCTATGTTTATACATCTTTCCCTATAAATCTCGGACGTATTTATCTTTTCAAACATTTGGCAAACGTATCTTGTTTTGCGATAAAACAGATGTCATGTCTTTCAGTCGACAATTAAACACTATTTAAGATCAAATTTGGCGATTTTAAATGTAACTGTTTAATATTTTCTTAATAAATGTATTTTTTACGTCATGTTTTAGAGATATTTGCCCCTTTAAGCGTTTGTTTATAGTGGCGTGCTTGTGCTGAAATTTATGAATCTTATTCTAAGACTCAAACGATTACCTTCGAATGACTACGTTACAATCTCAGTGACAACAGCAAACATTTAGAGCACCATCATCATCATAACCATATGATTTATAGTCTTTCGCACCCTCAAATAATATAATGTAATAGTATGTATATGTATACAGTAATTATAGTATTTTTAAAGACAGATTAATTGAATTTTTAGATCATCTTGCCTTTTGTGTTTACCCTATTTGATAGTATAATGTAAAGTGTTGGTTGTCCGCAGGCAGTCCGGCGCGCGTGGAGGCAATGTCAGACGTGCGGGTATCGCGCGGTGGCCGCGTGCGTGTGGAGTGCCGCGCCAGCGGGCGACCGCCGCCGCGCATCTCTTGGTACAAAGACGGCAAGCCGGTCGCAGATATCGCGCTCAGAAGATTCCGGGTGCAGAACTACAGGTGACTAACCTAAGCAAATTATACACGCGAAGAATATTATTGGCTCCATTCTAATGACCTAATTATTGTCTATAAAGGTGTTGATATTAATTTGTAATAACAACCTACATTCACTCGTAGACATGTGCTGCTCACATTACAAGCAATAAACAATTATCCAAACAAATCGTAAGTTCAGACTCCTGCGAACGACCTGAGGTACGTCAGTTGGCCGTGTCATCTTGCGCTAGAGGATTTTGATTCTTATTACTTGTGGTACACGGATCAAAAAGAAATAATTGTGTCAAGCAATTAGTGTGAAGTGATCCAGACAGTAGTGTCACGGGTCGCTGATTGCAAGAGCACTAAATATATTAGCCCAAGTTGAAGCGAAACACGAACTTTGACTAGCCGTCAGTTCAATCACCTCGTCTTGTGTTAAGTTACATTTCATGATGATGTTATAATATTAAGTCATTTAAACCACCAGTATAAACTTTTATTGATAAAAGTTACGTCAGTCAAAAAGGGTCAAATAAGTTGGAACGACTGCATTGAGTTAAAAAACATCATGTGATTTGTCAAAATTGCAAAAAGTTGCAAAACTTTTTCTGCTTTTAAATTACTATTTCGACCTTTGATGATATTCTTTTAATATTAGAAGCAGTCAATGTTACATAAATATGAATAAAATAATAATAACTAACTTTTTATGTTATTCCATTGCTACGATTATAGATAAAGTGTAGTTAGCGCAATTTATGACCCAATGTGTTCGCGGTTTTACGCCGTATGAACCACGTTTAAACTGTTATAAATTAACTCTAAAATTAGATTAAGATGTTTAAAAATATCACAATAAATTACTCGCATCAAAGAAATATTCAACAGACTTTATATTTGTTATTCATTTAAATAATAAAATACATAATAAATAATTAAAACGGTCAAACTCAAGTTGAATTGTTGTTGGTACTGAATTTCGTTTTGCTTACAGTAATAAAATGATTTACGAAAGATAATAATTTAAAGCAGTTATTTGAAGACGTTATTTATTAAAATAAGAATAAATCATCGTTGATGAAGTTTCCTGTCTGGATATGATTTAATTACGCGGTACTTTTAATTCATTTGGTTTTTTAACCTTATTAAGAATCTCAATTTAAATCGAAGAACATCTACTACATAAGGAGCGATCGAATTATATTTAAACTATTTTTCATACCAAGTTTGAAATTAAAATAATTTTAGGAGTGATCTTAAAGATGGAATATTGATTTGGATCGTATAGTGATACAGTTTGCGCGCTGCCCGCAGACGCGACGACAGACGTCGGGAATCCGTTTCTGAGGAGCGGCTGGCATTTTCCAGAAATATATGTCTATACTTAGGTGAGGGGCTTTGTTAACTTACGCCCTCCAACTGAAGTTACGTCTTTATGAGATACTACTCGAATGTAAAAAGTACACTTGCTAATGTTAAATTATTTAACAATACAAAAGTGTTGCCACTTTTCTATTATATTATATCTACAAAAACATTTTCATTTTTCAAATTTTAAAGAATATAATTTTTAAATTTACTTTTGGCACAATATACTCTGTAAACGATTTGCAAAGTCTTGTATAAATGTCTTTTTAAATATATTTCAAGTGAAATCGTTGCGATTTGTGTAACAAGAAGATGCAATTTATTGTGAAAGGTTATTGTCCATTAGATCCATGTTGATAGATGTAGACACATTTATGTGAGTTGTTAGTCACAGCCCCCGCGTGTCCTGCGCCTCCTCTCTCACATCACACATTTAGTCATTGACCGCGTGCGTAAGCTGCTGATTAATTTACTCAGTATTTAAGTATTCAAAAATAAACTCTAATGTAACAATTTAATAACGAATAGGTATAAGGAATATCCTGTTACTATATATTCTCTGTACACTAAAAGTCGGAAAATTATTTACAAATCATTAGTTTAATTTAGACGTAGATATCTATATTGGTCATACTACCGGGAAAATTGCTTGTTCATAAGTCTTTTCATGTGAAATAAAATGACGTTATTGTATTTTGCAGACGGCGCTCGGTGCTGGTGATCCGGCACGCGCGGAAGGAGGACGCGGCGCGGTACGAGTGCAGGGCGCAGGGGGTGACGGGCCCGCCCGCCGTCGCCAGCGCCAATGTCACCGTACTGCTGCCGGCCGCCACGCCGACAGACACAGGTCAGTGCTCATCAAAAACCCCGTAGACTTACCTCCCGCCTCTCCTATTCTTTATTGGATATTTTGCATGACATGAAATTTACTGGAATACTGGATTAACTTACGCAATTAGAAGGGATAGCGTTATGCAATAAGAAGATAGTGACATATTTTGTAATTTAGTTAGGCTTTTCATTTAGTGATAATACTTTGAAATCGAGTCGTAATCTTGTTTAGATTTTATCGATCTCTGTTCTTTTATACATTACGAAGATTAGCGGCAATTAAATTCTTATTCTGTTCCATAATAGCATGTGATCTAAATGACTATTTACTTAAGGCAACGCAACGTTCCGTCCAGTCTGGATCGGTTATGGCGCGCATTTTACAACGAGATACACATCGTATGCACGCGTGCGTATGTTTGTATGTAATGTAGGCCGTACGCTAAGATACAAACTTGTATATTAAGCCTAAATTTCCTGATTGTACTAATTCTGCATTCAATATTTTATTTTACTACCATACAAACAACTAAAATACAGCTCAAGTTCAAATGTGTTGATATTCCAAATCTGGAAACATAAATATATATAATATATAGAAAACGTAATGCAATCACATTTTTCCTTCAAGAAGACGGCATCGTTATTTTGAAATTAGAATTAATTTCTTACCATTGCGATTACTTTTCTATATATTTTCATTGCTAACGACTATTTATGGTAAGGTCTCATAACATGTTGTGACAGACGTTCGCGAGTATTCTATTAGTTGTTTACCGATGCTCGACATGGGTACATTTACCGCGAACACATATGGGAAACAGTTACAGTAGATTCCGTGAATCTCTAACAATGCTATTATGAAGGCCAATAGAATGATCAGTTACCTTTAATGAATAATAAAACCGGTAACCGATTCCTAATGGGATCTGCATTGTTACCACTTTTACATGAGACACTGGCTGCGTCTTCCTTTGAATCGATCATAATGAGGTTAATTGCTTACATAAGAACATGGCGACATTATAGCTCTGTGGCAGAAAATGCTAATGTCTATAGTACAACAGAACCATAGACAGTTGTTGTTTTTTACCGAGGGTTCCTCTGCCAAAACATTGACACATACAAACTGGAAAAAATCATGGTGTATTAACTAAACTGCGTTGTTCGAAATTTAGGTTGTAGACTTAGTGTACATTATTATTGTCGACTTTGTTTAGCTAAATGTAATAATTTGAATTTGCAGCGTCCCTGGGCGCGCCGTGTCCTATGCCGGACCCGGCTTCGTACTGCCTCAACGGCGGTACATGTTTATATTTCGAATTAGTTCAAGAGCAAGCTTGCAAGTGAGTATCTACCTTATGTTCTGTATACACAAAACGTAAGCTTAATATAATTATTGGCATGTGATTATTGGCATTCATATTGTTGTTTTGTTTTTAATCCAATATTCCCTATTAACATTGCTGTATGTGTTCCAGGTGTCCAGAAGGATTCAACGGGCAACGCTGCGAGAACAAGGACGTGTCGAACAGGAGCAGTATGTCTCATTCCTACACATGCAAACTGGGCCTTTCCACGTCCTACTACTGCTAGCCCGCGCCGCGCCGCGCCGCACTGCGCCCGCGACGCTTTGCCCACCTCGTTCCAATTTTATATTTAAAAATTTAGATCGCAACAACGCACCGAGCGCACCAAATGTCCGCCAGATAGTCGATATAGTTGCGTTCCGGATTCGTGCTTGTTATTGGGGTTTTGTTTCATCAATTGAATGTGCAATTCGCTACTTTTAATTGGAATTGATAATAGAAACTGCCATAAATAATTACGTACAATAATTAAATTACCTAATACAATAATAAGTCTCAAAGTTTAACTTTAAAATAATGTATTATATGATATCTCAAACCCTCAAGCAAACTATCAAAAAGTCTTCGTGTAATTGTAAAGTATTTTGGTCTATGAACTAAACCATGCCGGATAGATCTAGTACAATTTTAGAAATAAAACGCCCAGTAACAAATTAATCTGGTTAATCACAAATTTATTAATCACGCGTATATATTTGAAAATAGGACGTTATTTAAAATTTGGTTTTATTTTATTAGGATACAAAATAGCAAAATGACATTTTTATTGTTAAGGCAATGAGGCAATTGGCGTTAATAGTATTTGATGAAATAAGATCCAGACTCGACACCATTTCAAAGTGATAAACATGTTTATTAGGAAACTCATGTCTCTCCTGTTTATGAGATTGCAATGTAGTTTCAAATTATGCAATTATTGTGATGATTATTGGTTGTTTACATAAAAGGTACTATCGAAGAAAAATATACTTTAAAGATTAGTATTTTTGAAACAAATTAAGAAAAACATATTTAACGAATTCGATTCGAAACGAGAAGTTGAAAATCAATTAAAAATCTATAATACTTTTCTAGTTAATCAGTTTGTGAACGAAGACCTTATTATGGCGTCCTATGTTTAAAGTTGTAAATATTTTACACTGTATTTTGTAATTTTGCGATTTATTTTATTGTTATTAACTCGTTAAGGTTTGATAACTCGTTTTAGTGGGTAAAATCCTGATGAAGAGACTTGCAAGTTTTGTACATATCTAATAGGATAAGTAATAATTTTTATGCGAAAATTAAACACAATATTCACATTTCGAACCGACTCGCTGCGCACTTGTTTTACATTTTGGCGGGAAAAATGACAAGTTTCTTGCCAGTGTTTACTGTTCTAAAATTTAAATTTTAACAATTAATTTTTTTATTAAAAGTAGTTTAATATCGTGTTAAGAAAGTAAGGTGCCTTAATATTATACGGACATGAATAAAGTATTACAATTATTTGCAAATTATAAATATTTCATATGACAGGCGCGTGGCGGGATTGGCCAAACATTTAAATCTAAAAATATTTCCCAAATTATTTCGAAAATCCGATATACTCCACCTAGTCAAACAGCAGTTTTATTACTTAAAAAAACTAGTTAGGCTTATATTAATTAATTTATATAATTTAATGAGTGTGGCTAATAGGATGAGTCGTTGGTTGTTGATGTAGCGAAATCTTTTTTTCCTATTTGCGATCAAAAATAGAGAATTATTATAACGTTCAAATTATGCATTATGGAATATCACTGAACAAAACTAATTAAATTAAATTTATATAATAGATACACATTTAACCATGGAAATTGATTTTATAGTAATTCATATGCACTAAGCAGCTGTCAGATTGACTAATTCGGTGATGTTCCAATGTTGGCACTATAGTCGATAGCACATGCAGAATTTATGACATTTCTTGTATAAAGAACTTTTATTTTTAAGTTCATTATTTATATGTAATTAATTAGTAAAGGGACTATTTATTTTATGCTATTTGAGATACTAGGGCATTATTATGAAGGTGGAATGACGTCTGATATTATTTAAATATATTTTTTTTATTTTCCAAAAAATGTGTGATTCTACTTATTAGTTAGAAAAAAATTATAAAAAGTTACACCCCAAAACTATAGAAAGCTATAATTTATTTGCCCGGCTTAATGAATGACGTCGTTGCATCTTTTCAAAAGTTTTTGTATTCTCACAACAAATATTAAAACAGCAAACATGTTATATTGTAATATACCAAATCACAATAAAAGAATGAGTGTTGGAATTAACAGAGAGGCAATAATTTTAATTTGTTTTTTTTTTCTTTCGTATAAATATCCTACCCTTGGCACGAAATGAGAACAAAATATGGTGGAATGAAGTAAATGGTATGTATTTCAAAATTAAATTTTTTCCCGTCGTGCACAATACCATCCATACAGCACTCATTATTGCATTGAAATGAAAAAATGTTATTTACACGCTATCATTGAATGTTCACAAAGTTATTGTACATTTTTTCATTTATTCCAGTCACTAATGCTTAATCACAATTACTAATGTCTAGATGTAGCATGCTTGTTGCATGTCTATTATCATTATATTTATAAAACTTAGTATTTGTTGTGAGATAACAATAACTAAGCCGATAGTAACATAGCATGTTGGCATCTTTTTGTATACTCTGTTCCAAATCAAGGCTTAAACATTGTAAACAAATAAACATGGTAAATGTACAGAGGTAAGGCCCGATATAACAACTTTTGCACTAATGATCCGTTTCGTGCGGTGTTATACCACGACTATACAAAAGACAGGCGTCAAGTAGCAGCAATTCGGCGTAATATGTCACCTAATGCTGTTAAAAAAAATGTTATTATTTTCATTGAAAGTGTTGTATTTTATTTGAGTTGTGTATGACAGTTAAGTTCAATTTTAAAATGTGTGCGTATACTTAAAATTTTTGTTTTTTTATTAATTTTAGCGTAAAAATGATTGTTTGCAAAGTTTAGTTCTTTACTTAGAATAGCGTATATAATATTAGTTAACTGAATACCGCAAAGATATGTTTCACTGCTTAAACGGTTATGTTGAAACTAATAATTTAGCCTTTAAAACATTTTTTTTAAATTATTTTACAAATATACGTTCAAGTAAAACAGGTCTTATTAGATAATAAAATAAAATAAACAGAATAAAAGACATCTTTCTATTTCCAGGTATGGGCGAACGTCTATGGTGAAACATGGAAATTGACTCATTATGAAGACTAGAATCGAGAATTGCTCATCGTATGATCGTAATCAAGCATTCCTGTTTATAAAATACATATATTTACCGACATACTCTTAATGAATACAACTTTCTGATGTTAAGTTTAAATTACACTAG
This sequence comes from Papilio xuthus, assembly GCF_000836235.2. NCBI lineage: Eukaryota > Metazoa > Arthropoda > Insecta > Lepidoptera > Papilionidae > Papilio > Papilio xuthus. Next base: position 8,388,393 of record NW_013532721.1, read on the forward strand.
GATTTTTCGGTTTTATATGTACGACTAACTCAGGCATTGTACGATTACGATGTTAACTAAATCTTTTAAATAATTTATGAATCTATGATATCCTTTAAAAACCGTGTAATTTTTGTTAAATATAACAAACATACCACCTACTTAATATTACATTCTAATGAATATGAAATTAGTGTTTAATATTGTCAAATATAAAATTGATTTTGAAACAAATGGACCACCGCACATATTTTAAGTACACTTTTTAATACAAATGCTATAATATAAACACAATTATAAAAATAAAGCGAATTATCACTTTGACTGGACTAATGACTTAAGACATATAAAATATGTAAATGACCAATTAACATTTTAAGCCATTGTAAAATGTACTTATTTTTGTAGAGTGAAATAGAGACAAAACCTAATAAAAATGTATCTTACAGCACCGTTGTGGAGATTTTTATTCATTTAATAATTTAAATGAGTAACTCGGCAATTTTTAATAAATAAACCCATTTTTTTCTATTTTAAAACGATATATTTTTCGACACGAGACTTACGCATTAAAATATGTATGTAAAATTTTTTCACTTTGGAAAGTTCGCGAACACAATTTAGTTTTAGTATTTTTGTTGTCTCTACAATCTCTGAATGAGAAATGTTAAGTTGTATTAACAATTTTGTACAGTATTATTTGCTGAATAGAAATTATTTATTGTAGCTTTTAAATCGCATTAAGTGCTTTGTTATTTTAATAAACTGTATTAAAATCATGTTGTTTTTCTTTTCCCAGTCTTTTATTGAAGTCCCTTTTGCTTGAAAAAATTAAAAATGTTTGTAGTCGGTTGAAGTTTATTGGAAGCTCGCGGTTAGTGATGTACCTAATTATATATTTAAATAAATTAAACAAAAAATATTAAATCCAAAAAATTTATTAAATATCAACTTGAAAAAATTAAAATATATTTACAACTTAAAATGCTAGATTTTATCTTAAAGACTTAAATTACTTAACTTAATTTTAAATGAAATACTATTTAACACACTGTAATCTAATAATGTTAAGTATGCTCAGAAAGAAAACTAAAAGTGTCACTAAACATTACGCAAAACTGTTATTTTAATCATAACAATTTTCCTAAGCCGTTTGTTTTGCTTTTTGATTCTGTTAACTGCCAATATATCTTTGGTACTAATTACTAATAAATAAATTAAAAAAACGAATTAGGCCAATTACAATATCATAATTATTGAAATAAATTCTTACATTAAATACGACAGCGTAGCACTTTATTCAAAATGTTGATACTAAAATTTGATTCTCTTTTACCGGAAATTTTAGAAAATCAACACTTTTCCTATTTATTTTATTTTAAAATATTTGTTGTTCATATTTGTTTCAGGGCATAAATAAAAAAAATATTAAAACTCTTAAATTTCAGTCAAGCTGTAGTAATCAACATTTTGAGTTTTGTTCGGAAAATTACATTCATAAAATTAACAATCTTAATCCATAAGCTTATAAGTAACAACAGTATCCATCTTATGAAGATTAGTTGAGAATGATTTGAGTTGCACATTTTGAGCATTAGATATACAGATGGGGGCAGCTTCCATCCATTTCTCAGGTATGTTGCATTCAGGGTTGGCATGAACATAAATATCAAATGAACACCTACAGTCCAACAGTGGCAAGTAAGATATAGTCGCGGCCACTTGTAACATAACATCTCTTATTTCAAGCTGAATTTTCTTCAAATCCTTGCTGCTTACTTTCTCGTTTTTCTCTTTTGATAACACAACATCCCCTTCCTCATACTGAACATTGAAATCCCAACATTCAAGTACTTCTCTATTTGAAACATTGATTATAACAAGTGAAAGCTTTTTAACCTCCTTTTTGAGAATCCATTCTGAAAAAACAAATTATCTACTTTAGAATGTTTATGTTATAAAGATATTTTTACTAGTAATTTTTTAACAATTTTAACTAAGCTTAAAGCTTCAGGATACAACAATTACAACAAGCCAAATTCGAAGCTATGATCATGTGATAGGTTGTTTATACCCTAAACAGACTATTACAGCTGAGAGACATGTATGCAAATATAAAGTAACCTTGATTAATAAATATTTTAATTTTTATGCTTATAATTTAAGTAAAAGCACTATAATGTATTCCAAATTTAATAGACCTTCTCTATCTATCAAGTTTGTATAAGTAATAAGTTGATGCGTTTAATAATTACCTTCACTCTTTTTTAAGATGTCTGAAATAAATCCTTTGATAAGTGGATCCTCAGATATAAGTAATGTTAAACCATACTCTTGTTCTGCTTTGAATGACTCCGGTGGGTACAGACCCCTTTGAAATAAAACTGAATTGATGGCAAACCCTGTAATGAAACATTAACTGATATTAAAGCTGATTTACAATATTCCTTTTTACAAAATAAAATGGTTTTTAAAAACACAAACATTTAAAAAAAAAAGGAATTTCTACTAACTTAGATATTCGCAAATTATTTGAGCAGATCCTTTTAGTGTTATACTGTTTTTCGTTTGTTGTTGAGACATCGTAGTAAAATAGACTTGGTTTGTTTAAAAATCACACAACTCAATGAAACACTTCGCAATTTTCGAAAATTCGAACTTCTACTCGTTTTAAGAGACGTTATTTTCAAACAATTTTCAAACCGGGTCTAAACGTCAAAGACTATCTGTGTCACTTGAATTCGCAGAAGGTACACAAACAGAAAATGAAAAGTTCTCCGTATGGATACATTTCACAAAAAGCTATTAGATAGGTGTCCTTGACATAATTCAAAGGAATTCGAAAAAACCGATCGTTAATTTTCCATGCGTAAAAAAGATTTTTGAATTATGATCTCTTCTTATTCGAAAATGGCAACAACTTTTAGGGTTTACTCAATTTGACATGCTATGTCAATGTCAAACAATAAATAAATAAATAAAAACATAAATATCATCTACAACCTAAAATCAATCGATAATTAAGTTTTTGATACAAAGCTTACAATAATTGTTTGAAATACTAGAAAATTAGAGTAAAAGTGCTACTAAGAATACATTGTTCATTATTTTGTAAAGAAAAATTGACAATGTTTCACTAAAGTAACATGGGCCGAACTAAACGAAAAAGAAAATTAAAGAAAGATCCCGATTATTGCAAATGTAATAATAGCGAGGAATTAATATCCTTAAACTCCTGGTTGATAAAACATGGTGTACAGCGAAATAAAAAATTGGGCCTAGCAGTTTTTAAAGATACTGGACGTGGAGTGCTCACAAAAAAGAAGATTTGTGCCGGCGATGAACTAATTAACCTTCCTTTAAACTTGACTATTAATGTAACAACTTTGGTAATAGATAAAATCTTTTGTAGTATATTTTTAGAGAATCGGAAGCAATGTTGCATAGAATATAGTCGGGCAATATCATTCCAGGCATTAATGTCATTTTATCTAGTTTATCTTAAACTACAAGGTTCAGAAACGAAATGGCATATTTATTTAGAGAGCTTACCTAAAAAGTACACAGTTCCTTATTTTTTACCAAGTGAATTGCTATCATACATAGATAAAGATATAATATCTGTGATTATAAAACAGAAAGATATAATAGAAAAATCTTTTAATATTTTTGAGGAAATTTTAAACAATACCACAAGTAGGAATGTAACAATAGATAAGTTAAAAAAGTATTTTACTAAGTCTGTATTTGAGTGGGCCTACTTCACAGTGAACACACGTTGCGTTTTCATGGATTTGACTAATGTCATTGATTTGCAAGATATCAAATGTTCCATTATTGCAATGGTTAGTGATAATACAAAGATATCTCTTTGCCCATACTTAGATATGATAAACCACAGCCCGAATGCAAAGAATGAAACTAAGTTAGTAGTAAGTAGAAATATAAAAAATGTTTCAGTAAACAATATACAAGAAGAGATATTTACAGATGTACAATTTTCTATTTATACAAAAAACAATTTTAAACCCCATTCCCAGGTGTTTATTTGTTACGGGGACAGCCATAACTTAAAATTAATTACAGAGTATGGTTTCTGCATTCCAGCGAACGAACTGGATTGCGTCAATTTCAGCTTTAACCATATAAAAACATTTTTAAATTCTAAAACAATTCGCTTTTCTCAAGATCAATTAACATTTATCAGTAACCACAATTTGAATAAAGGTTTGTACATTGACTTGCGGGGGCTCAGTTTTAATTTCTATGGCCTGTTAATGGTTGCTAAATATTATTATAAGGAAAATACTGATGTAAGTCGGTTAATCTATTCTGCTGCCATTTGCTCTGATGATAGACTGCTTATAGATTTAATTATACCTATGATCAAGGAGAAACTGGGCGAAATAAAATGTTCAATTAGTAAATTAAATAGCTATAATTGTGACTGTGTTATTTTAAATAACTGTGTAGAACTTATGTGTCAACATGTCATGATATTAGAGAAATTTATTAAATGTTAGATGAAAATTATGTTTTTTTATGAATTTATAAAGTCCATTTGAATTGGTAGTTAATAAATAAACCAAATAATTATGATACATTAAAAAAAGGCAGGAATGCGTGTGAGAACCAGATTTCTAATTATATTTTTGCATACAACTGCAACAGTTACAAGGAAAACCGATGGGTACTTTGTTTTTTGAAATTCTGGCTGTGAAGAAAGTGATGGGAAAAAGTAGAAGAATGGCAAGGTGTATTTTGGGGCTTGGTGGATACTAAAGCTTAATGCACAGTGAAAAAGAACGGAATCTAATCGTGGTTTTTGTGGTGTTAACTATAAACTAAAATACTGATTCGAAGTATAAATGTCCTGGACTGAAATAGTAACGTTTAGAAGTTAATTTATGTATTTGTTACTTTTATATTTATCCTAAAGCTATTGATAAGGACACATACAAAAGAACAAAGGAGGTTTGGAAGATAATTTCTTTATCATATTTTGTGTTGACAACACTGTTATCATTTCATTAAATATTGACATTGGACATGAAGTGACATTAGTTTGTCACTCTACGACCATGGCGGCGGCACTGCTGTCAAACAGGAAATTTGATAAATTCATTCATAATCATATAAAGCTTACTAGATCCTTTTGTAATATTAAATCAGTAGTATTAAATAAACCACAATTTAGTATTATATGTAAACAATGTGCTTCGGCTAGTTATTACAGGGTAGGTTATGTGTGCGAAGTGCCACTGTTTTGATAAAAAATTACGTCTTTCTTGTTTTTGTCCTGTAAATTATTTCTAATTGTGTTTTCTTTTTAGTACTATTCATCATCTTCTCCAAACAATGCAGCTGGATCTGATACAGCGAAAAATGTTTTGGCGGCGGTGCTGGCAAACAAGCCAAAAACTGGAAAAATTCCAGTTGGTAAGTTATAAAAGGCATCGGTAAACAATTTTCCATTGAATTTTCTTTTTTGTGTTTTATAAATTCCATAAATACACAGGATTGCGTAATCTAAACTTGACCTTGTAATGTTGAGCTATAAATATGGTACTAATATAAAAATCATGTACATAGTTTATGTATTTCAAAAATGTACTGTGATAATTTCATGAAGTGTTTCATGACATTTAACAAGAACATGCTCATTTTCAGTGTAAACACAGTATATTTTGATCAAATATAGACCATATTTTCTTATTTGTTTTTTAAACAAAATATGTCAGCTATTTTGCAATTAAAAATAGCTCCTTGTTTCATAGTTTTTTTCTGGTTCTTAGCACTGTGTAACCTGAAAAATTATCCATTATTTTTGAAGAAGTTACAACAGTAAATATTAAAGATAAAAGAAATTAAATATTAAGATATACCTATAAGTTCTAACTATGCATATTTCATAATTATCTTACACACCTTTAAAAGTACCATAACATAATTAAAATATTTTAGAATATGTAAAAAACTGGTTTTTGTATAAAAATATCTATTTTATTACTTCAGTAGTAAATTAGTACTAATTTTTGAATTATTTTAAACACTGCTTAAAGTTGTTCCTTTGCATAACTTTGTATTTAATTTTAAATAATTTATTCATCACTCAAAATGTTATATTCACAGCTATACCATTTCATGTTTATGTTAATACTTGGTTGGAATGCAGCTCTTTTCATCCTTCCCACATTATCCTTGTTTGTTTTGTCCGCTTGTATCCGTATTCCATTTATTGAGTTACCTGAATCCTGAAAGAGTCCTGATATAATGTCCCCTCCCTAGGTATCCAAAAGAGAGACTGCTTTCACCCAGGTGCCTCTGTTTTGTCCCGTGAAGATATTAACTTGGGTGATGCGAAACCTGTTTCCGGAATGGACATGATACGGGGCATGATGGAGTATGTATGGCCAAGGGTGAGTTAATAACAAACTAAATTTTGTATGGATTTTGGAAAAATTTACATTAAAAATGTTGTTATTATTTGCGGATGGAGTCGCGGACGACAGCTAGTGACTGATAAAATTAAAGTTGTATTAATATTTTACAGGATAATGCGATGATCAGAAACCGTGTGATGTTGTCTCTCTCCCTTCTATTTGGTGCGAAGGTGATGAATGTCTCTGTTCCATTCTTATTCAAGTATGCAGTGGATGAGGTTAACCAAATAACTACTACGCCAGCGGGTGATGCATTGTTGGGTATGGCGACTGTACCACAAGCCCTCGGTACAACAGCATTCAGTTTATTAGTTGGATGTAAGTAAAGATTTTTATATTAAAACTTCCCTATTAAAAGCAACATTGATAAAACTATTATTACAATTTTTTGGTTTGAATTATTTACTACTAGCGAAAAAAAAAACCTAATTAGTAGCTTATGTGATCTTCCAAAATATGTTCTACATCTGTGCCAAATTTCAGAGAGATCCATGCATTCGTTTTGGAGATACTTTCAAACAAACATCCATCCACATATTCGAATTTGTAATTTTAGTAAGATTTATGTTAACAAATAAGCAACACAAAAGTTACCATTTAAGGTAATAATTCGTTTAGTGTTGAATCGTACAAGGACATTGGTTTATGAGCAAATTGTGCAAAGACTGTGATGTGAGCAGATGGCATAGCGCGCGCGACGGCGGCGGGTTTCAACGAGCTGCGCAACGCGGTGTTCGCGAAGGTGGCGCAGCACTCCATACGTCGCCTCGCCTGCAACGTCTTCACACACCTCCACAACCTCGACCTCAGCTTCCATCTCGGCAGACAAACCGGAGCTCTCTCTAAGGTGTGCACGTCTTTCTTGTCTATCAAAATTGTCAAAATGGATTCCCCTTTTAACACATTCAATGCCACAACAAATTCTACATACTAAAGTGAGTCACTGGAAGTTTTGGTGGCATTGAATGTGTTAAAATAACAAGTGAATTGGTGAGGGAGCAATGTATAATTTTAGTTAAACAAACGAATGGATCGTGTTTCCAGACAATAGACCGAGGATCGAGGGCCATCAACTTCGTGTTATCAGCGATGGTGTTCAATGTAGTGCCGACTATATTCGAGCTCGCGCTAGTCTCCTCCATACTCGGACTCAAAGGAGGCTTCGCTTTTGCAGGTAAGTCTTACACTTTCTTGATTCTACTAAAAAGCTGGTGATTTCTCTTAGATTTCCAGATTTAAGTCATTTTGCAACTTTTGATCTTTTTAAAATTAATAAATAGTAACGATTTTAGATAAATTTGTATTATATTAATAGCAATGTACATTCAATAAATGCATTTCTGTGATCTTTATATGTAATAAAGTATAACTATTAAGTTAACATATGTGTGTGTGTGTATGTGTGTGTGGGCGTGGTGGGGGTGGGGTGGGGGGGTAAGGCGTGGCGTTCAGCTGCGTGGGCGTGTACGCGGCGTTCACGCTGGCGGTGACGCAGTGGCGCACCAAGTTCCGCGTGCACATGAACCGCGCGGAGAACGAGGCCGGCAACAAGGCCGTCGACTCCCTCATCAACTACGAAACTGTTAAAGTAACTGCCGCTCTTATCACTCATCATTCATCATTCAATCAACCATTCACTCATTCATTCATTTAAATTTCTCTAAATTTGACAATATTCTTTTAGAACACGTAAGCTACTAGTCAAGTTTTGTTTTTTTTTTAATTTCGCGCAAACGGAGTCGCGGACGACAACTAATTTGTCTGTAAATCATTGAAGTTAAAGTTACATCATTCATTCATTTAACTCATTCAATTATTTAATTTACATTTTTCTAACTAAGTAAACATTTCCAGTACTTCAACAACGAGAAATACGAATTAGAAAAGTACGACCAGAGTCTCAAGAAGTACGAGGACGCGTCTCTGAAGACCGCGTCCAGCTTGGCGGCGCTCAACTTCGGCCAGCACGCCATCTTCAGCGGTGGTCTTAGCATCATCATGATCATGGCCGCCAAGGAGATAGCACAAGGTACCTACAACTGAGCGACGTTGAAGTATGGTCTAGATCACATCTCCTTGTGAGCAAAGCAATTTGAACCTTAGCACTTTTAAATAAGGTTCGAAATAAGTTTGAAGAGATTGCTCTAGTTTAAAATGTTTGTTTGTGACAGGCAATATGACAGTGGGCGACCTGGTGATGGTGAACGGGCTACTGTTCCAGCTGTCCATCCCGCTGGGCTTCCTGGGCTCGGTGTACCGCGAGGTGCGGCAGGCGCTCATCGACATGCAGACCATGTTCACGCTCATGACCGTGCAGTCCAGGATCAAGGTGATCTACTGTTGTTATCCCGCTCGTGTTGTGATACGTGTGAGAGAGATGGCTAGCACTTTATTGGAATGTTCAGGAGAAGGCGAAGGCGCCGCTGCTGAATGTGACTGCGCAGACTGCCAGCATTGAGTTCAAGGACGTGAGCTTCAAGTACATCAACGGCAAGCCCATCTTCAACAACCTCAGCTTCTCCATACCGCCCGGCAAGAAGATCGGCATCGTCGGCGGCTCCGGCAGCGGGTACCCACCTCTATCTCCATCTATCTCTCACTCTTCCTCTGTCGTCAATATCCTATTCACGTTACTAACATGTAACGATATTTATTTTGAATTGTGATGCTTTTGTAGCAAGTCAACGATGGTGCGGCTTCTGTTCCGGTTCTTCGAGCCGCAGTCTGGACAGATCTCCATCGCGGGACAGAACATCAAGGACCTCGACCTCACCAGTTTAAGACGAGCTATTGCTATCGTCCCACAGGTAACATTTTAACTAAAAAATAAAAAAAAAGAATAAAATAAAAAATGTAGCTATAACTTTCTTGTATGTTTGTCTATACTAATTAGTAAATAATTACTAATAATGAGCAAAGATTTAATTGTTTGTTTGTAAGTATTAAATAGTCTCTGCTGAACCAATTTGAAAAATTCATTAATTATTGGGAAACCCCACAATTTCTATGTGTTTAGATAGGCTAGATTTTTTTTTAATTTGCGCAGACGAAGTCACGGGCAATTGTTTATTTATATATGTTTGTAGGACTGCGTATTGTTCCACGACACGATCTTCCACAACCTGCACTACGGAGACCTGAGCCGGCCGCACCAGGACGTCTACACCGCCAGCAAGATGGCCGAGCTGCACAACTCCGTCGTCACCTGGCCTAAGGTTATTTATAATTTATTTATCTGGAAAAAATATAAGTTAATGTGAAATATTGAAGGAAATTACTGTATGAACGGTAACCAATGTTTCATTTGACAATCTTCAATATAAATATTTGACTCTTAGCGATTGTTTTCCATGAGATGTGTGTACAGTGTATGTGTATGTGTGTGCAGGGGTACGAGACGCAGGTGGGCGAGCGCGGCCTGAAGCTGTCGGGCGGGGAGAAGCAGCGCGTCGCCATCGCACGCGCCATACTCAAGGACTCACCCATCATCGTCTTTGATGAGGCCACCTCCAGCCTCGACTCCATCACTGAAAGCGTAAGTTCACACAATCTGATGATGGAAATTTATCTATACTAATATTACAAAGAGGAAAGATTCGATTATTTCTTGTTTTTTGCATTGAATAGGTTTCCAAAATGCTAAACCTATATTTATCATTAGATTTTTTAAAATTCCGTGCGGAACAAGTTGCGGGCGACTGCTAGTTTAATATAAATTATGTTTCATTGGCATTTGTATTTACCGATACCAGTATCACGGCAGTCTAAACCCGCATTAAAATAAACAATAAAACTAATCAAAATACGTTATGACCAAAACATCCATCGATTTTAAATCTCTCCTCATTTTATAACAGGTGACATTGGGGCCAAGCGTTACTTTGTCTATAAGCAAAAACACGCATCTTTGACCCCAGTGTAACTTGATCCAAGTGGGTGGAATTAAAGCAAACATTAATGACAAAAACTGTGCGTACTCCAGGCGATCCTGCAGGCGCTGAAGGCGGCGACGGTGGGCAGGACGTCCATCTGCATCGCGCACCGTCTCTCCACAGTGGCCGATGCGGACGAGATCCTGGTGCTGGAGAACGGCGGCATCACTGACCGCGGCACGCACGCGGACCTCCTCAACAAGCACGACTCCCTCTACCGCCGCCTCTGGGACAAGCAGAACAGGGACAAGTGAACACAGCACTCTGCTTACACCTCACTCTGCCGCCCCACACAAACTTACTATACTGGTGGGCATAACTCTAACTAAATTATGTCAGCTCACTAGCGCCCCCCTTGTTTACTTCAAAAAAATGATACAACATCCTTTTATGTTAACGTCATGTTCTATGTCTAAGGAGATTTTTTATTATGACCACAGAAAAGCTTAAATTTGAGTATCGGAACACATTAATTGATACAAGATGGCGCCTGTCTCCTGTCAAATAGTTTAAATACAGATATTTGTGTGAGCGTGTAGTAGCTGGCGTTTGTGAGACTGGTTAACTAAAATACATCAAGTATTTTATTGAGTTAGCAAATTTTTATTATGTGAACAGATGTAAATAAAATATATAACATATATGTTATTATGTAAAAGATTTCTAAGATCTTATCTACGATCTCAAAGAGTTTTTGAATGTAGTGTCTTAGATTTCTTAAATTATATTTGTAATTATTTTGTATTAATATTTAAATTAAAGTTTTAATAATCGTAATAAATCGCCGCCAGACAAATAATTATTCAAAATATAAATTATTAATCTTGACTTATTAAAAAAGTTTCTTAAACTGTTTAGTAATTTTAAAATATATATTTTTGAAACATAAAAATTTGTAACATATAAAAATATGGAATTGGTTTGTAAAATGTTATCACAAAAGTAAAAGTGAGACATGTAAATTGCAACTGTAGTACGTTTGTATAAAGCTGAATGTTGTATGACATGTTGCAGTAGTTGTTGCGCCGAGAGATATGTAAATACAAGTCGCGACTCTGTACAGTTTATTGTTAAATAAGAATATTATTTTGTTTTTATTCATGTTTTATTTACCTTATGAGCAAGATTCCCCGCAATGTAAGATTTACATATATGAAGAACTAACTCGCACCAGGCCGGCGTGACTTTTAATTTGTTTAGGCTTTGAACTCCGAGAGTGATAGCTGATGACGGACAGAATTGAAATTATTGATAAGGAAACTTGATAACTAAAAAAATACTTGTGATGCAACAGAGAATTACGGATTACCAAGACTCAACGTATAAAGCAGATTGGATTTTATTTATTAGTATGAAATAAAACATATCTCTAATTCATATACTGTTCTAGAGAATTTAGAGAGAAATGGACAGGCGATTGCTTGAAAATGACAGCATTACCTTCGTTTCAATATAAAAGCACCTATTGATGTTACTTGACAGTTATTTCTTTCTAAATTATTAGTTTGAATCCCCTCCACCGCTACAAACTGTACCCATCAGCGCCAAAATGGTGAAAATCAAATACGCACAAAATACTACGTCTTATAGCCAATCCATTTATAGAGGTCAGTGGTTATGTCACTGGCTTAATTCATATTTGATTGTTGGTATTGTAAATGAAATCGATTGTCACCGGTGTACCGGTTGCCATGGTAACACTGTTATAACAACACAGATTGGAAAATTATTTAAAATCAGCCCCTTTGTGAGCTTTTTTTCTCGTTTTATATTGAGAATGTGTATATTTATGTGATAATAGATAATGTCAGTATTGAGTTTGCTTCCAGAAGATAAACGAAAAGATCTCAGGTATTCTACTTTGTAGTTTCAATAAAGTTTTAGATGTTATGATTGTGAGTGAGCTTGGATCGAATGAGTTAGAAAGAAAAATATGGTAGCCAAAGCTTTTACATTAATGATTTTCATCAATTGATACAATATGGAGCATAAGATAAAGACAAATTGAAAATGGGAGAGCCTGATTTTTAGGGTAGTTTTTTGAAATAGAACATGGTTAGGTTTGTATGTGTCGACACCCTGGTTCTGAGCAACTTATACCAATTTCTAACTTTAATTGAATATCTAAAGCGCCAGAAAGGAGTCAGTGGCGAGCGTGTACAGCAGCAATTCGCGACTGAACCTACTGAGTAAACGCAAGCGCATGGTGCCGGCGGGCGCAGCGGGCATGGCGGGTGGCGTGTCGGGCGACCGCTACGTGACGCAGCGCGTACTCTCCGCCAAGACGCACCGCGTCAAGCAGCTTCAGAACCAACTGGCAGACGCGCATTATCATCTGCAGGTTACACTTGCAATTGTCCTTCGACTTAAAATATATTTATTTTTTCTTTAAGTGTAGGTATTGCTAATCTTTAGCTATTTATTATTTCAGGAACTCAGTAATGAGAATAGAGTGTTGCGAGCTATGCAGAAAAAACAAGAAATAGCACTGCAAAGGTAAATTGAACACAAAATTACAACGTTATTGCTGGGACGGCGTATTAACTATATGGCCTTATGAGCGACAGGATAACACTAAATGCCTCATGGCGTTCATGTTTATTTCAATCATCTTTGTTGATTAGATACGAGAACTCTAACGCGGAGTTGCCTCAAGTGCTGAACTCGCACACGGAGGAGATGCGCGTGCAACAAGTGCGCTACAAGCAGCTCCGCGCTCAGCACAAGGAGACCGTCGCCAGGCTCAAGGAACGTGATGCTCAGCTGCAGCAGCTGCGTGACGAGCACCAGCATCTGCTAGACCTCACTAAAGACAAGTACTAAACTATATACAAAGCCTGTACACAATCCAACAAAAATATAAGGTCTTACACCAACTAAAAAAACCGTAACCATCACAGAAAGTCATTGGCCAAGCATTAAATGAAACTCTGTCAAGCAGAAAAAATTGAAAAAGCTTAGTTACTCTATGGAAAAGTATTCAATGGACTGTTTCTTATCAACTGTGACATTTGAACGTTGCAGGAACCTGTTGGAACGCGAGAAGCTGCAGGCCCAGGTGAACGAGCTGTCGCTGAAGGTGCAGCAGCAGGGCGAGACCATCAGCCTGCTGCAGCGGCGGCTAGCTCTCGAGGCCAAGAACTTCCGGCACCAGCTGCAGGCCGAGGTCAACAAGCACAAGGATACACGCCACGACCTCGACATCGCCATCAGCAATGCTGACAAGTTATCCACCATAATTGAGGTCTGTTCCATTGTTTTGTTGAACTTTAAACGGCGAAGTGTAACTCTACCTCTATAATTTATTGAAATCCAAGAACATAAGTTTACATTGAGGGGTTAAGCTGGGAAATTTAATGGATACAAAAAAGGGCATAGCGTTATAGAAAAAAAATATATTTACGATATTTACGACCTGTGTTTACTACGTGACGCGTTACTGGACATAGGTTAATGTTGCCGTTGTACCAACAGATGAAAGAGAAGATGCTCAGTACTGCAGCGAGCCGCGGTGTGAAGTCTCCAGTGAAAAGCAGCTCCTCTATGATTCTGACGCGTCCTCAGAGCAAGACCAGCAAGGTCGGCCAGGAAGCCAACACATATAGACCAAACGACGAACGCCATAATGTAATTTTTCTTGATTTGCAATATGTCAGTAATTCCTAAACAAGTAATTACATTCATTTATTATCTATTTTTATTTTTATTATATGCATTCCATTCCGTAATTCTATTAGTATTTCGCATTGATCATAGTTTTAATTACATTCCATTGGCACTTGTATTATTTTGATTTGGCGAGAGACATTAACAATTGCAGGTTGATCAAAGTGCCCTCGGGAAACTGTGCGAAAATTCACGATCCGTTAGCAGCGCGTTATCCCAAGACGACGAGACAAGTTCCTCGACTGAACCGAGGACCCGATATATCCAAAGCCGTAGCAGTTCCACAGGTCCCAAGTCAACACCAAATCCTACTAGAAAAAATTCAAAAGGTTCCGACGATATCACTGAAATTTCCAAGACCATTCAAGATGGTATGGCCGACTTGGCTATCTCAGACGATGACACTCTTAGAAATTGCTCGCCGGAAGAAATGCAACAGAAAATGGAGATCCTTAAAGCGGATCTCTTGAAAAAAATTAAAAATAACGAAGACCCAATATCGAGAAGAAACAGCGCCTTGAGAAGGAAGTCCACCGAGGAATCTATTGAAGAGCAAATCGAAATGGACGAAGAACGACCTAAGTCTAGAGGTCGGAGAAATTCTAATGTGTCTTTTTATGAAAACATTACGATAGAAGAATCTAATACCAGCATAGTTGTGCACGATTTTGCGTCAGGAGACGCCAGCAAAAAGACTAAACGCGAAACTAGCGGAAAGGACAAAAAACCACCAGCCAAACCAATAGAAACTTACTGCAAAGATATTATGCAAGACCTGGAGAAAAGTAGCAAAGTTATCGATAGTCATATTAAACAGTTTAATAGTACAAAACTGGAAAGCGATAAATTGGTCGAACAGTTGTTTGCTGTTGACAAAATAAACGATTTGGTTAATTCTGACAGAGATATACCTGAAGAGGCACTCTCTGAACTGAACAATAACTTTAAATTACTAACGGACCAAGTTTTGTCGGAAGGAGCACCAGTCGCTCGAAAACGATCGTTGGGAGGTCGTAGAAATGCGCGAATGGAATCTAAATCCAATCTCCTTGGAGACGCTAATATGTCCAATCAAGAACTGTTAGATGATTTACTAGGAAAGAAATGACAAATACTTCGTGCTTGATGCATGATTTTAATTAGTGATTGAGCGAGGAAATGATCATTTTTTATGTAATTTTTAAAATTGACGTGATATATTTATTTGAAGTAATCATGGATTGAATTTATGTATATGATTTGTTTGGCGATGTGCTGCGTGGTGGTTTTACTGATTTTGGATTTTTTAATCTAATGAACTTGGAGTTTAAACCATATCAAAATATTGAATGGTATAAACCGAAACTCCCAGAACTTATCAATAAATATTATGAAGGTATGTTCAATTGAAAAACCTCTATTTAACAAAAAAACGAATGCACAGATTTTACACTTTTATGATAAAATATTTTTGTAAAAATTGATGCAAACCAATAACTACACAACCTTACTCTTAAGAGTTTGTTGATCCGCGAAGTTTATTATTGAGAGTCCGTTCAGAAGGAATCAATAGATTCACGCAAGAAAAACTTAATTCAGATTTCCTTTGTCACATTGCCGAAGGTTCATAGTATGTGATAGATTGTACATATGTTTCATTTCCTAAGTGATAGTTTTGGCCATAAATATTTATAATAAATAGTCTTGAGCTGTCAAATTGTGTTGGTAATTATAATAAATTTATATTTTGATATGTGTGTTGTTTTCATTTGATTTTTTTTAGATTATTTATAGACAAATGACGAAGACCGATTCGAGGACTTTTGCTTTTGACAAATTATTAATAGTTCATTTTATAATCGTCGCAAATTAATCTTACTTTCGATAATATTGACACGTGACGAAGACAAATTCGTAAAAAGACACATTAGGGGCGGTATCGGCTTTTTAAATATGTTATGCGTGCACACTTTGATAACAAAAACTCAGTCATAAAAGAATTTTGCCAACGGCTAGAAATAAGCCTAAGGAAGTCGCATAAAATTCATAAATTTGTGAGTTTGCTGCGCAAGGGCCAAGGGACGGCTTCCATATTTTAAGAGCGCTCGCCGGCTTATACTGCCAGATTGAAATATTGATTTCTCAACAGGAATACTTCCACTCCACAATTTAGTTAGCAATTTCAAATATCCTTAAGATATAATTTTTTTTATAGCCTACTAATATAGCAACGTGTTAAATTTTAACATTCATTTCTGCAATTAAGTATCTGCAGTTCCAGATTTTTAGGATTTTGAAATATACATTTTCAGATTTAATTCACTTATTGGATGAACAAGTGACCGTAGTAACTTAGCATCATCGTAAGTCGATCGTAGCTCGTAGCGAAGCGTAGCTGAACCATGCGAGAACATACGGACCCATTCATTTTCCCGAACGCACGTATGAACACGATAAAGCTAAAATACTGTCTACTATCAGATCGCATTATATTTTTATGTGCTGATGTGTTTTTGCTGCGACACTGCGCTTACATTTTTCATTTTGTGGAGAAAACATGATTAATGGATAGGGGGATTATCGCTAGTTCGGGATTCGCTTTATAAATATAGATATTTCATTATTTTTTTATTTTGGTTTTATTCTATTAATAATGCAGTAATTATTACGAGAAGTAAATTTTTTTATTTTTTTTAAACAAATGTATTTAAGCAATTGAGAGTTAAAACTTAATATATAAGTAAATGTTTTAATTTGAATAAACTGTGATTAAAGTATGAAACAGAGTATATTTTACGTTTTTATTATGTTCCAAATGTTGAGTTTTTATATTTTCATGTAGAAAATTAAATGATAGCGTTGAAACCGTTTTGAAAATAAATACAGATTTTATTTGATGTGCGAAATTAGATATCTCTCATAATTCGTATGCTGTGAAGAAACTCTTAGATATTAAAATCGCTATATGAAATTTTATGATAAAATCCAGCGTTATTTAATTTCATGTGAAATAAAAAATTTATACAGCAATTAATATCATATCGCTATTTAGGTTTAATGAACAAAAAACAATCGATCTTGAATAAATTCAAATATCTAAAGATCTTTCTCATCAGTATGCATGTTACATCTTAAGTTTACGATTAATGTAACATACACAATGGGCTCAAACGCATGACCCATTTAAACATTAGTGTTAGTAATTGGGTAGAAGTGACGTAACGGTAAAAAGCGCGTTAAGCCAGATCTGTGTTCCCGACATATCTTGTTTATCAGGACCGCCTCTGTCGACGCCATAATGGCTCTATGAATATTCAACAATAGGGCTGTATAATATATCTTTAGGGGTTTCTCTAGGAAAATTAAATTATATTCCAAATAGGAAACAATAACTGTTATCGTACGACAAATATTGTTTGAGATCGTAACACTCTTCTCCTTTGCGTTATTCGACACAATTGGTCTTTGAAGTACCAGTATCTTCTCTTTTGCTTTATACGATTAACATTTTGGACCTATATTGTATCTTGTCTCGAGGTAACAACTTCGGTAGGCTCGAAGCCACACGGAGGGGACAATCTTCTCTCAAAGGTCGGCGATCGTTAGGGCGACTTAAACTGTTGAAACCGCGGCTTTGAAATTCGAACGAATACAAATCACTGGCGTATGTTCTTAAAGCCCACTACAAACTTTCAGTTAAATTGTACTGTCAAATCTGAAAGTGTGTAGCGGGCTTTAGCCATTATATTCTTTTTCGGCCCTTGCTTTTCTTGAATTTCAAGATATAGTTATAAATATAAAATATATTTACAAACGTAGTTGAAATAGGAATTTAATTTTAATGATTCTCGCGATGTCTTTTGTTCTTAATACAGAATCTAGTCTATTATTTAGGCGACAATCATTGTAATTGAGTTGTATGAGGGTGTTGAGCGCGGGCGGCACTAATTACAGGCCGTGGCTTGAATTTCTGTCTAGACACACACTGAATCCGTTTTTCAATTACATAAATAATGTAATTTGTTGAACATTACCCAGCCATGAAGCTGATGTACTTGTTGCTCTTTTATACTAGTATTGTTTAGTAACTGTGAATTGGTTGAATTGCACAGGTGATAACATGCAGTATATATACTATTGTTAATATTTGCTTTTATTCTTAATCGAAACAAAATCTCAATATTCTTAACATTTATTTTAATAATAATTTGTAAGAAGAAACTAAAGTATAAAACATCACGATGTTGGAAAACTAAACTGTTTTGAAAAGAAGCAAACCATGTGTACGATGGAGTATTAAAACAAGCTCGAACACAACAACGCGTTTGAAAATATAAAGTGTGAAAGTGACGCGCTGCCTACACTCACTGCAGTGAATAGGTTTCACGATAGCTTAGAGATGAGCAAATATTTGTTCCACATTTTTTCTAGCATTCGAAAAATAAATATCGCACAATTCTTACAACGTATGTAAATACTATAGGTATGTTTGTATGCATGTGGGTTTTATAAAAGTTCCTTAGAATTTAAAACACTGATCTGATTTTGACGAGTAATGACTAATTAAGTGGTGTCGTTTGATTCGTCTTCTCGTGACTTTACTCGGAGTATCGCATGGCTACAGGCAGTTGAGTTTTTTTTAAGTAACAGATCATAATATTCCAACTTTAAATTTATCTTTCTTTTCCTTTCGTACATTGAAAATTATTCATTTTGAAAATCCATTTGTAATCTTCGTATTCTATCAAGTTCATGAAATGTGTGGAATATCGTGAACAAGCTCATTTCTAGCTTAGGATTTATGAAACGATAAGAAAAAATGTTGGCTTAGGATTTTCCGATACTATTTACTTATCGAAACAACGTTGAATTATTTATTAGACTTTAAAACTTTGTTTTTTTGTCGTTAAAAAGTGATAGATTTATTGATACTGAAAACGAAGTAAGTAATTGGATTTCAGATTTTTGCATTAAAAATGAATATTTTATAAGAGTACATACCTACTTACTTTTTCTCCAAATGATACCTTTCTTTAATAAACATGAACTTAATATCTTTAAAGTTGAAATAACTCAACATCTTTTGCTACATCAATCAAATGCAATGAATAGGAACTAATAAAATACGTTAATGTCTTTCAATATATTAATTTCCGTTTACGTTCCAATATATTATATTGAAATTTAAATACTGGAATTATAAAACTGCATTTAACATATCATTTCATTTTAAAAAGATGGGATTTTCTTGTAGTTACTTTATTTTTGTACATAAATAAAAGTAACGTTCATTTTCAAACTAAAATATATTTATAGTTATTACATCACGTAGAACATATCATTTTTTGTTATTCACTTGTTATAAACGTATACTTTGTAGAAAGTTATTTACATATTTATATTTTTCCTCTACGCCACATAGTATATTTAAATTTTATAACATATAGTAGCATCATCTACAAGGTACAAAGTATGCAGGCGTCGACTATCTCTATGTTTTACCTTTTTTATAGCTATGCCGTAGCACACTCGACGTCATGTCTTGACGCTTTACAATTTGAAGCGCATATATGAAAAAAAATGTTGCTATGACTTTACAAATAGCAGGTATTACAAAATCATTACGAATATCGATGTCAATTTAAAGACAGTTACACAAAACAACGTTTATATTGTTGTAGACAATAAATTGAGCAGGTCGCTTCGTTGAGATCGATGCTAGTGGATTTAAGAGGCAGATTTACGTTGGTACACGCCGGTCATCTAAAGCTGGATTTATCGCTTACTAACGGCAGAAGGAAATAGTGATTTTTAGTAATAGCGTCATTGAATCAATTTTCAAATTCAGAATGCGAATGACTTTTGACTGCGACTTTTTCAGTGAGGAATTTAAAAAAAAAACTAGTAGACCGTGTTAAGTTTATTCGTTCCATGCAAAAAGGCAAAAAATTTAAATTTTAGTTTATAATACTAGTTTAGATTTAGACGTAGATTACTATGTATATCTACGTTAAAATGTTATTAAGGATATACAAAGAAAACTTTTAGAAGCAATTAATTTGATGATGTAACGAGTCTGATGTAGATTAGATTAACAAGACCAACGGCCTGCCAACAAGCTTATAAAATTTATTATCACGTGTAAGAAATCGATAAACGAACTTTTAGAAGAACGTTAAATATTATATTGGCTTGGGTCAACAAGCGTATTCCCATCAAAGTATTAACGTACCGTTTTCTTTGGCTTAAATTTGTTTTTAAAACAGCGATTAATGTATTTTAAAGGGTTTCCTTTGTCTTTCAAAAGAACTATCTTCAATCTAGGAAGAGGACTGATGTGATACTTTAACAAAAAAAAGAAATCAGAGGAGACTATTAACTACGACACAAGAGTATTGAACATATGACCTTTAGTAATAAATAATTATTATTCAGCATAAAATATACAAATTTCCTATACCCCGACTGACCTCTAGCGGCCTTCGATGAAACATGTAATGGCTAATAAATCACACAAAATACACAATCACTCCAGAATACAGCCAGCGATGTATAGCTCTTATAATTTATGACCAATAAACAAAAGACAGACTTCGTGACTCGATATCAAGACATTGAGTTGATTGATTTGTCGTAAGCGGATGTATATATCTTTCTTTGAACATCATTTTCATTTGTCGTCACACTCATTCTGGGATAACAATTCTTAAAGTATAACCTGCCCTTATAAATTCGGAGGGTCGGCACATTATGTACTCTATCAATACATCTCTATCAGCCGTCATATCTGAATCGACCCCCTTCTTACATATATAGAGATATCATACATAATGATTTCGCCAATAGTCGAACTATGTGTTCTAAATTTTTTTTTCGTTGTGAAATTTTATCTTTTCGCAAAGAAAACATCAAAAGAATTTATATAATTTTATAAACGATATACTTTGTGATGGTCAAAAAACGTAAAAGCAATGAATAGTATCCCAATTACATTCTGATATCTGATATAAAGACCGATTTCCGACCTTCGTTAAAGGCTTACGACAGCTGTCCTGAGATATCAACGGGTCAAGAAACAGCGAACTTTAATGCCGTTATAATATATATCAAATAAAGTGAGTTTTTAAGACCAAAATCTTCGTTTGAAACAAATCATTATCCCTGTCTTAACTTTGACAAAACAGAGATAACGCTATGTTTTAAACGGAGATTTTTGTCTCAGAAACTCAGGGTAAATGTACTTACACAAGCCTTTACAAGCCAATCTTGTTGAAGTTTGAGATCTAAAGTATAATATTACAAAACATTTTGTACTATAAGAGTAAAATTTAGTTAAAGTAGATTTTACAGCAATAACATTATGAAAATCTTTAGTAGGCAAAACAGTAATAAAGAAAAGTAATACGCTTTTAGGCGCTTCAATTGTAAATAATATTAGTTGGAATATTTATATATAATCTTCTTGAAAATTAACGAAATAGAAAAAATGTAGCATAATCTTAAAAGGCTTACAACTATTTGTACTTACATATAGAAAAATATTAAACCTAAATAACAAAATTATAACCTAAACGAAACATCCTGTAAAGATAAGCGTCATATCATTCTGACAGTTTGATAGTAAAAATATATAAATGTGAAATTCATTTCATGATAAAAGCTTTTACATGTTTTTCAATTTATATTTTTATTTGCCGTATTTTATGCGAACATGCTTCTCATACATGTTTTGCCTGCATTAAGGCATGACTTTATGTTTACTGTGAGTAAATAAAGTTTCAATATTTGACAGAGTAATTTTGTTATACGATACCAGTAATATAGTTGTATTCTGGTGAACAAAAATAGGATAACTTAACGTTCTTTTAAAGGTGATAAGGAAAATTTTAGGTGTTCATACACTCATGCATAAATCATCAGATAATTTTACTTCAACAAACTTAAGTTACGGTACGGTTTTCTAGTTGGCATCTCACCAAAGGCCCACACATTCAATTAAGGCTGATTAGGATGACAGGGATGACTGACTAGGTACTTAATCAATGATGCTTGCTCAGTACAGGTCCATTGATTTTACACACTTTTGATTTTCTTTCACACATCTTGCAGGTTTCGTTACGATGTTTCATTTCACTATCAGTCGAGACCAAAAAAATATTGTGTGTCCATGATTCAGAATTTTGAGCACCCACCTGACAGTATTTACGCAGCGTGCGTGGGAATGGGGCAGTGTGGACACGCGGCTCGTCACGTTCCGCCTTAATAAGTTCAGTGTAACAGTAAAAGTAATAACTATCCGTGTTTACCTTGATTGGAATAAAGGTCGTGTGTATTTAGACGCTTTTTATGTTAGCACAATTAAGAAAGTCCCAAATATTCCCAAGACAAAATATATTAAAAAAATCACAAATCCTAGTTGGATTTCTGTCTATCAATCCAAGTGAAAATAAAAGTTTGCTTGAAAATTTTTAACTAGCTAAGAGTATCGACTGTGAAGGAATCTCTAGTTTCCTTTGATGATTTTTTATCGCGTAGTACACAATAAAAACTAACATAAAAGTTCAGTTTAGTTAAACAACATTTTCGTCCAGTTACTCCGTGTTATTATATCATCTAATTATAATTACCGAAATGTCTTTAGCATGTCAAACATCCCTCGTCAGATGAATATGTAGCAAGCGTAAACATGGCGAGGTTTGTCTTCAATCCGGCTGATAGCCGCTAATCATAATAAACACACAGCAAATACATAAAGCGTATGACGACAATATGAATCAATCCCGATCTAAAAGCTAAATCTAGTCCCGTCTTCTTAAATGTGAACCTAATATTTTTCCTCTTACAAACAAAATGATACGTTAATAGTCGTCTATTATTTAATACTCAAGTATAATATATATCAACTTGTAATAACTTTGTTTCATTATTAAGTCGGAGACCGCAATCCACAACAAAGCAAACCAAGAAATATCAATAAGGCAGGGGCTACTTAAGAAAATTACTGTTGTTTTGTGTTTTTTATTAATTTTTATAATGACACGCAGACGAGGTGCTATTTCTTAATTATTCCAACATTCATAATTTAAAAAAAAAACATATCAGTTTTCATACTTAACAAAAATATTAAAAATAAATTTAAAAAGAAAAATAAACATTTGTACAGTTAGATATAGTATTAACGTCCAGTTTCAACATTACTAAAAGGGAAACCAAACAATGTATATTGTGCGTGTGGAGTCGTAAGGTAACGTCCTAAAGGCGCAATAAAATTGGGATCCCTTAGATAAGTTACAAAGATTGCAATATCAACTCGGAAGTAATTGCCCACAAAGGATCTCAAAACCAAGAGAACACATCAATTAACTTCTCTACAATCTTAGTAATAAGAAAAATATTAACAATAGAAAGTAATTCACTTCTTGTTTGTGAAGTCTGGTAGAAGTGTTTCAGTAAAAGTTGTGTTTTCAGTTGCGTTCCGACGCGCGGCCTGAAACAACGTCCTCGATGTTCGGAGCTTCGAGCGAAAGTTTTCGATGTTTGAATGTCGTACAACGGAATAAAACATAATATGTGCAATGATTTATAAGTGACTGTAGAGTTTGAAATAGTGAATGTTCCTTTTTATTTTGTAGTTTTTTGTGCATTTAATATTTTTCTTTTTTCTAAATAAGCTCAAATAAGTATTCTTGGTATAAAGGTAATTGTTACGACCCTTGACTTTACTAGGCTTCGCAGATGAAGTATTAAACAGTTTTTCATTCAACAGTAGGTAAAAGGTTGCTTGAAACTTATTTATTAAATTTAAATTTAAATTTAAATTTAAAATAAAAATTAAATTAATTTAATTAAGATTTTGACATGGTGAAATGCGAAAACAGGTAATAATTTCAAGCCCTAGATTGTATGGATTTATGCCCAGTGCTTAACCGGTCGGCTTCTTTTTTGACATACAATTAATTAGAATTTTAGCGTTTCTGTAATAAAGTATTGAGAAAAAAAAACAATGTAATTTAAAAAGTCTATGTGGACCAATTTATAAATTATATAGGATTTGGATAATCTAATTAGTATTATAAATCCGAAAATTTGAATGGATGGATGGATGGTTATTACTCCAGAACGGCTAAAGGGTTCTCGCTGAAAATTCGCATAGATTTAAAACATAACCTGGAAAAACAGAGAAGCTATGAATAAAGTTCTTTTTAATTTAGCACAGACAGAGCCCCGGGCAACAACTAATTTTTAATTAAATGCGACAAAAACTTTACTTTGTAATCGAAGCAAAGGCTTCATGGCATCTTTGAACTGATTGTAAGGTCTTTAACCCTGTTTACGCAATGCAATTAATATATTTTAAATATAACATCTATTCTATTTTTAAAACACTTTGAAGTGGTTTCGTACGGTATTGCAAAACCACGTACATTTAATTTATAACATAACAATTATTTGGGAGAAGCAAACAAGAATTAGAAATGCTCCTTTATGTGTCTAACCACTGAAGTGTTACTGTTGAATATTTGTATAACAAGAACATAAATAATATTAGCCACCTGTTCGTGACATAAAACCTGCGCATAATGCAGTAGTCGGCACTAAACATTTTTCATATCAAACATACGGAGCGCGTTTGTTTAACAGATGGGTTTTACGGAGACGTTCCTAAGTTTGAGATAGTTTTGTATACAATATTCAAACATAAATTATGATTTCACGAATAATCAACATAAAAGGAACATCTCTTATACTAAACTGGTACTGGTACTGGTTTTTTTTCCAAGAACTATGAATCTCTTAGATTTTTAGCTTCATAAAAAGTGTTTTTTTTTCTCTTTAATTTTTAAAGTGTACAATGAGATGACGCTTAATATAAAATATAATTGATTTAAAATGTAACTCATTAATAAACTTGAGACAAATAGTTTTAAAGCAGTGATGTGCTGAAATCATAGAGACATAATAAGGAATCTAAAATGCCTATGAGGTCGTTTAACGCGACACTCGGTGTCCGATGGAACGGGTCAGAGGCATGGGCCCCGGGATCTGTGGGCGCTGCGGGCGTCGGCGCTGGATTGGACGTGTTCCACCGCGCTGATGTGGTAGTCATCGCGCTGTATGCTGCGGTCCTCACCACTTCACTGGCGGCTAACACACTACTCATTTTCATCGTCGTCAAGTTCCAGTACATGAGAAGGTAAGTCGAACAATAGACTACTAATTCCTGTGGGGAATTTATTATATACTATTTTTTAAGCTAGAAAAAATATACGAGGTTCATAGTAATGTCTGCCCGTAGGACAATAATAAATAATAACCCAGCATTTGAGATATTCTCTGACCGTATAAAAATTAAAATATTACAAGGAAATAAAGACACTCATTCCCACATTGAATTGCCCCGAGTGCAATGTTTCTTTCCCAAAACTGTAATGTTCCGATCACGTTAACATAGTAGCTTTCTATTGCTCACGAAATAAATATTTAAAGAATCCAATTTTTTCATATTTAATTTAAATTTTTTGCAGATTCAGAGTCTGTTTATAATTAAACACAATAATGCTTAAAATTACTATCACATACGAAATTATTCTATTATCTGACGTCAGTATTATGCGAGGTTTTGTATTAATTGATAAATGCATTGCACTAGTTTTTCAATCATATTCTAATTTATTAAGCCTTAATTTTATTACGTACGAAGTTAGTTATTTCATTACGAGTAAATTACAAAGTTTCAGAGCTTATCAAACTCGTAATAATAGGTTGAAATGAAAATTATCTTAACTATTTTGATTGAACAAAGAATTTATTAAAATTAAGACACAATTTGGAATATAAAACTTCGCCTTTAATAGAAAAAGATTCTATTTTTGTTAAAGTGGTTGTTGATGAGAATTTGGCTACACACCTACATATGTATTATAGGATTTAAAATGTGTAAAGTTCAGTCAACTTCACCATTGCTGTGCCTTGCTTAACTCGAAACTCAGATGCCTTTGCATTCTTCAATTAATTTAAATAATAAAAGGACAATCAAAAAACTATGGCTATAAAGACTAAATTGCCTTTTTATTGCGGTTCTCGTCAGAGATAAAGAGAACTGTTAAATTAAAATAAAATTGCAGCTTTGAATTCCCGCGACGAACTAAAGAGTAAAATATAATTGCGTACTTACTTATATATATTTTACTATCTGCGACTTGTGGCTTTACTTCAATATAAGATGTATGTAATTGGAAAATACAATATTTTTTTATTGCGTACACATGTAAATGCTAAGGAAAACGTGGAGAGGTTTTGAAAAGAAAGTTAAAAGTGGACTTTGAATGAAAAGCTTGAGAGTAGTGTTCCAGTTTTATTTTTCTAGGAAAGAATGCAATGCTTATTCTTAGAATAATAACTTAATATCTTGTTTTATTCAAGGCGGTTACAACATTTCCCTAATGACTGATGACCTAAGCGTAATAAGTTGGTATCAGAAGTACTACGTTTGGGTCTTTGGGTATTACATATTTGTATCACGTTTGGTGTTAAACTTTTTCGGTGCCAATGCATCAGAGACAGATTTATAAATGCTTTATGTTCTATCAATTCGGTTTTTTTAATTAATATTTAAGATTTAACAGTGTATCGTGTGTTGATACTGGATTGTAATTTCATTATTGATACTTCAAATATGTTAGTAAGAACGATATACGCTCGTGTATTCTGT
Source organism: Papilio xuthus (assembly GCF_000836235.2). NCBI lineage: Eukaryota > Metazoa > Arthropoda > Insecta > Lepidoptera > Papilionidae > Papilio > Papilio xuthus. Next base: position 8,415,104 of record NW_013532721.1, read on the forward strand.
GATCGTCCCAGGAAGAAACATCAATCATTGTTTATTTTATCAATGTTATCAGATTTCATATAGGTCGCGGTCTAAATCTTTATACATCGAGGACAAATTTCAAAAAGGTAAATTCTTTTATGCATGAGTTCACAAAAGCGTCACTTTTCCGTATCGATCCTTTTAGGAGTTAAAGAGTTGTGAGAAATCATTTTACGTTACTGGTAGTACATAAAAATAGCTTTAAGTCATAGAAATAAACGATTAGCCACATTGAAAATTAATTTTATTTTAACGATTAACGAATATTAAAATGAAATTAAATAATAAGTTAGTTGATTGGTTTAATGGTATTGCACACATCAAAGAGATTAAGCATTTGCATTTAGCTTCGAAGCACGGAGGCGGGCTGCGGGTGGCGGGCGGTGGGCTGCGAGGCGGTTGCGAATAGCTTTGATGTGGGAACTGTATGCAAAAATTTAATAAGCCGTTTTGTCATACTTGAGCGTTATATTAATAGTCATACGTGTTTGTTAATGACATAAATGCGATGCTTAAGTAGACTATTCATTCATGTTACGCGCTAGTTAGAGTTGGTGAGATTGACTTAGTGAAAAATAAAAACGGTCAAAAATCGATCTAAGTTATAAGTTACTGCAAATTTCTAGCAACGTGACACTTGCACTAAGTCGTATTGAGAGATTTCATTACGACAACTCATTGTTTTTTTTGGAAAAATGTAAACAACTAATAAAGAGATTATTTGGCTATTTGAAATAAACAATTCTTCATCAGATTAGCGCAAGTAAAATAGAATATTGTATAAATGTGTTTCACTTTCCTGTTTAATGTGAGTAATAAAATTCTTTTACGTTGAGATATAAAAGTGTATTTAACGCCATAAAAGTAACATTACACATTAAAACGGATCGTCTCGTTCTCGCCGAATTATCCCTCGCTATTAAATACATACGTCACATCACATTGCTTTGAATATTTCTACGTTCTAAATAGTTAACAAACAAGGTTAAGAGAGCGTCGGTGACTCAGAGGTTAAGCATTTGGCTTGTAATTTGCAGGTCCAGGGCTCGAATCCCGCCATGTACCAATATGTTTTTCGATTTCCGATCTACATATGTACATTTATCCGACGTTCTTACGGTGAAGGAAAACATCGTGATGCAACCTGCAATAGTTGAGGAGAAATTCAAAGAAATGTGTGAAGTCACTAACCCACAAATGGCCAGCGTGGTTGACTATGACCTAATCATCAACTTAGGGTAGGCTCTGAGCCCCACAATGGAGTGTATAGTGAGCTGATGATGATGAACAAGTTTACTAATTAGATATGTAACTCTTTTTGGCTGTGTTCTTGATCAATCAATGGTATTTTATAAGATCAGTTTACTGCATAATTTAAATTCGACGCGTTGTTATTTTCCGGATTCAGGTTTAATTGGATACCGGAGAATACAAATTGTTTGTGTTTGTTTGATTTTTGTTGTATTAAGATACAAGATGGTGAAAACCTATTGAATTGTTGCTTACGTTGTTGGCTATAATTTCTATATTTTTAATTTAAACATTGCTATATTGTTAATAATATCTTTGGAAGTGATACAAATATTGAAATGTTTAAATATCGTACGTAATAATGTCTCTCTTAATGCGTTACATAAAATTAAGTTTGGTGATCCATTATTCTTTGGAAGATTGGCAGCGACTTTTCCTTAAAGACAGAATTCAATTAAGAGAAGAAAAAATGTACCGTGAGTCGCTAATTACATTTCTCAGGTAGTTTTGTTTTGGATCCGAACGCTTTTATACCTTTTAACTAAATCAAAAAGGATACAAGAGAAGGGATTTTATCATATACAGTTGTTGCAGCATTAGAAATAAAATTCAATAAATTATGTCAAATTCAGAATTTGTTATTTGATGAGACAGAGCGCGATTGGGAAACTCGTCTGGAATCTCGGCCTTAACAATTTTCCACTCGGAATATTTCGAGCGATTTAATATCTGATTAAACGTACATCCATATTCCATGAAAGTTGACTTTTGATATTTCAGATCCCTTCTAATTTTCGAATGTTCGAAATTAAATGTTCAAATATGTACACTTGAGAAGGCTAAATTATTAATTTGATTCGGCAATTTAAGATTGTAAATAGTAGTCAATTAACTAAAGTCAAAATTAACCATTTTGGCATTTATTGCCCTTTGTAATTGAAATGTAAAACAGATAAATTGGCACTTCTTTAGTTCTAACAGAATAGATAAAGTTCTATGAAGTTGATTAACCGCACTAACCGAGGGCACAAGGTCCTAAACGTGATAAGAGTAACGAGATGAGAAAATTGTCTCAAATACATTCTTGGGAAGTAGTTTTGTCGCAATATCGTGTGAAACTGAAAGTATGTTTCTTACTCTTGATAAAAACTATGCAAACGTAGAATTAATTTAATATTTAATCTCTGACTACATTAAGACATAAAAACCTTGCTAATTTGTTTATATTATTTAAAATATCTGTATTATGGAAGTTATTTTGTAAATGTATTTCGGTATTTCATAAATATTCAAATGTCTAGCTTGATATTGAGGAAGGAATCGATTAATTAGGATATTAATCAAAATTTAACAATGACTTGGAGTTAGCATGCGAATTATTTGGTGCATGAACAATATTATCAAATAAAATTACATTTTTATGTTAAAAATTATATTGAATTCAATTTGCGAGTAGCTTCATAGCGTTATACAGTAACAAAAATTCACAAAACTTGATTTATAAAAATCGCTGAATTGCTCCCGCGAGATGCTTACCTTGCAATTTTCTCAGAACACCTCAGATTACTATCGCAAGGATATTATCATGCAGATCAGGATTCTGTGCGCAACCACATACGTTGTAACAAAATTGTAATCTTCAAGTTTGAATCTTTTGAAGCACGTGTGGAAGATTTGATGTCATAAAACTTTACATAGAAATATAATAAGTGAAGGGCACTTCTAGACTTGACTTGTTGACTTCATACATATCTTTGAATTTCTTCTCAGATATATGCAGGTTGCATCACGATGTTTTCCTTCACCGTAAGGACGTTGGATAAATGTACATATGTAAATCGGAAATCGAAAAACACATTGGTACATGGCAGGATTCGAACCCAGGACCTACTTGCAAGTCAAGTGCTTGACCCCTGAGCCACCGACGCTCAATTATTGCCTTAATCAAAATATTTATATCTTACACGTTGGTTTCAGTCAAGTCACGATCTTAGTTGGACATATTCCCTAACGTATTGGAAGACATACATATACTGTTAGATGAGTGCTATCCTTTATCACTCCAACCTTTTACGTCCATCATTTATTTTAGAATCGGACTATTTCAGTTCCCTGGAGCGATTCAATACCTAAAATGATTGAATTAATTTCTAAACACAATGCGTTCCCGAGCCATTCAGTCTCACCTTTCAGTTATTGTTGGCTCAAGAACTATTGTTACTTGAGATTGATGATGTCGGCCTTCTCGTAGTACACCTTAATAATTCACATGAAACAATAATTCAAATTACATCATTAAATAGATACAATGTACAACAGTTAATTGAAAATATATAGTAACAATTTGAAGCGACAATTTCAAGAATAACATAATCAAGTTAATTCAGAAATAACCAAAGACAATGCTTTGAATAATTTGCAATTATTATGACTCTCTTAAAACTTAAAGTAATATTTCATCTTTTATATTATTGTGAAAAAAAATGTTTTTGTGAACGTTATGTCGACACAGTGGCTGTGCTGTCCCTGGGGTGTCGTGAACTTCGATTACGGAAAAATGTAAGATAAATCTTTGCGCTGTCGATAAAAAGATTATCCGTTTCCTTTATCTATTACTTTTAAACGTTATCAATTCATAGAATCAAATGTCTCCACGTTTCTAATTCTTTCTTGCTTTCTTTTGTTTTATGAAATGCCAGATACTACGTGCATTTGTTCTATTTATATTTTATAAACATATATTGTCCTCAAATGTAATTAAAGGTTGGGAAATTTAAAAAAAATATGGTAAAATAAATAAATTGATTACTTTATATGAATATATCAGTAATTTAATAGGATTATGTTTACAAGTAGGACAATTTATAATTAAGTTACATTGTTAAATTAAACATTACTTCGCTCTCCTCCCACGGGAAGAACAATACAATATTGAAATGTTATTACTTTGTTATTTATCCCTTAACTCTTCACTTTGGAAGATACAGTAGATTTAATAAAAAAGTTTTCCGTTACATGATTTATGAAATAACTTTACGAGACGCGGCGAAACTTATTCGCGATACTTAAAAAAATCTTTCATGGTTTCATATAAAAAGCGTGTTTCGATCGGAATCAAAGTTTCTGAAACTTTCATTGTAATCTTTGGTATTTTAACATTGACTTTCTTATTTTATAAAAGTTAATAATGTTCAATCTTACTCTTACTTTTACTAATATTATAAATGCGATTGTTTAAATGTAAGATAATTGGATGTTTGTCAAAGGATAACCCCAGAAAGGTATGAACGCGCATGGACCTCGCTGAAATTTAGCATAGATGTAGAACATAATCGGAAAGAACACATAGGCTAGTAACAATGTTTTGTTTTTATACTATGAGGGCGGATCCTCTGGCGACAGTTAGTATTTTTATAAGAAAATAACCTTAAGAATAAATATAACATGAAAATGTTTTTAGTTATAATACTTATATACGTTACAATGATAGTAAGTCTTGTCTGCCTTCACAGTGATTGAGTTTACATTCAACTAATCTCCAGACTGTCTTTAGACAGTTTGAACTTTCACAGCTTATCTGACGTCTCCACGCTTAATAGTTATAATTAACTTTATCAAAGTCTAGATATAAATTATTTATACAAAGACCTAGGTAAGTTCAGTATGGTCTTTCTTTTTTAATAGAAACACGTTATCAAAAGCGACATGATTGTGCATGAAATCACCACTAATATTCAGAATAAAAGAGATATTAGCTGTAAGTGCCTAAAAGAATAGTATGCAAAAAATTGCAGATAATTTGATTTAGTTTTTGAAAAGTTGTTCTTAAAGTAAAAATCCATTTTTGTAATTACCCGATCTCTGTAAATGAGAATAAGTGAAAGTTATGTTAGTAAACTTAACAATTGCTATTGTTTTGTCAATAATTAATATTTTGGAATTGTAAAATTTTTTTTTTTTTCCGGTTCCGGTATTCAAAACGTAAACATCGTTGTAACACAATCTTAAAACTAATTTTAATTAAAAATCACTAACGGACTGTTGGACACGGTAAATAACGTAAAAACACAACTAAAAGTGCTGTGGATCAGTGGAATTAGTGACTATAGTGTAATAAACGCAAAAACAAGACAAATTACAAGTAAATAATACCCAAAAATAACTAGTTTGAGGTTAAAGTCATATTCGAAACGTCAAAGTTGCACACTATCAGTTGCTGACAGTGTCACTCATCGCATCAGTGCTGCCAACGCGAAAATATCGGTGCGCCGCCTCGTTCCATTTTACACAAATAAATTAAAAAACTAAGTATGGAAGATCAATTTCAAATTTTGTTTGACAAAATGAAAGCTGAAATGCAGAAACAGACGGTGGAATTGAAAGAGTCTATAACCAATTCAATCATGGAAAAAATTGAGGAAAAAATAAAGCCTATTATAGCAGAAAACAAAGACTTGAAGACAAAATTAATAAACCTTGAGAAAGAGATGGAGTATTTGAAAAGAGATAAGAAGCAAAATAACATCGTCATTTTTAGATTAAAAGAGGAAGATGAATCTACAGCAGAACTAATACAAAAAGTAAAGAAGATAATTAATGAAGACTTAAATATTAACATGGAGGACTTTGAGATAAACAACGTTTATCGCATAGGAAAGAAAAACACAGAGGGAAAGCCGAGACCTGTTTTGCTTTCCTTTGTCAATTTATGGAAGAAGAACGAAGTAATGAAAGCACGAAAAAACCTTAAAGATACTTACATCACAGAAGATTATCCTAAAGCAGTTCTGGAGAAGAGAAAAATGTTACAAAATAAATTAAAAGAAGAAAGAATGAAAGGAAATTTCGCATATATTAAATACGACAAGCTTGTAGTAAAGGAAAATAATATAAGTAATGATAAAAGAAAAAGAGAAATATCTTCATCGCCACGAGACAATGCACAAGCAAAAAAGCAACAAGTCTGGACGCCATCGCAAAATAATAGACGCAACGCTTTTGACGTTATGAGAGGCAGGTCCAGCTCTCTCTCTTCTTTTACGTCAGATAATAGGCAATAACAATTAGCTATCGGCAACCGGAAAACACAACAACATAAAAATATAGAAAAGCAAATGACTAGAAACGAACAACCTCCCCCAAGCCGACTGGTCCTCGTGGGGGAAAATGACCATGACCCTCTAAAGATAAAAAACTATAGAAAAAAGAAACATAACGATATACATATAGCAACTTTAAACTGTCGATCACTAGGAACGTCTGAAAAACTACAAGAATTGGAACTAGCATTAAATGATATAAAATGGGATATAATTGGAATAAGTGAAGTAAGAAGATTAGGGGAAAGAATAGAAGACCACGGAACATACATACTGCATCATATTGGGGAGACGCCCGGATTATACGGAGTCGGATTTATGGTTGAAAGAAACCTTACTAAATACATACTAGAACTAAGAGGTATTTCAGAACGGATCGCACTTCTCAACATTAAATTACCTGTATATGGAGAGAAAGAACAAGTATGGACTATAATCCAGGCTTATTCGCCCACCGAATCAAATAGAAAAGAAGACATAGCAAAAATAGAAAAATTCTACGAGGACCTGCAATTCGCCACTGCAAATGCATCAAAAAACATGATAATTATGGGTGACTTTAATGGCCAGATTGGCAAACAAAGAAATGGAGAAGAAAATATTATAGGAAAACATGGACTTGGCAATAGAAGTAAAAACGGCTCACGACTTGTATCCTTTGCTAACGAAAATAAATTAAGCATCCTGAACAGTTTTTTCAAAAAGAAACCAAAAAAGAAATGGACATGGATTTCCCCTAGTGGGCGATATAAGAATGAGATCGACTACATTATGTCTAACAATAGAAAAGTTTTCAAAGATTTGACTGTTTTAAGTAATTTTAATTTTAATTCAGATCATAGAATGGTGAGAGCAAAACTATCAGGGACACGTGCCAAAAGGGCACGACAATTTCAAAACAACATAAAAGTCATCGAATGCACCGGTAACAATGTTCTACTGCTGAACAACCTTGAAATATCCTTGCAAAATTGGGAAACGGAATGTTTAACGACTCAAGAGAAATATAACAGATTACTCAAACAATTAAAAACAGAAACTAAAAATGTAAACACGACTAGTAGGACAGCAACATCATCCAAAAGTAAGCAATTATTACAAGAACGAAAAGAACTTATAAAACAAGGAAAAAATATTAATGGTCAAAAGATAGCAGAAATAAGTAAAAAAATTAGTGAACAACTAAGAAAAGAACGGAAAATGAAAAGATTAACAACATTTAGAAAACACATAGAAAAAACAGGAGGAATTAAGAAGGCAATAAAAGAACTGAATTACAAGAAGGACTGGATTCCAAATATGAAAAATAAAGATTGTGGAAAAACCAGCAAAAGACAAGAAATACTGGGAATTGCTACAGAATATTACCAAAATTTATACCAAAGTCGTAAAGGAGAACAAGTAATAAAGGAATATAATTCAATAAATGAAGAGGAAATCAAACCAATACTAAAGGAAGAAACAATAAAAGCCATCGAAACACAAAAACTAGGTAAGGCACCGGGACCAGATTTGATAACAAATGAATTACTAAAAACAACGTTACCTGTAATAGCACCAAGACTTACAGATTTGTTCAATGAAATACTCAAAACGGAAACTATCCCGGAAGACTGGACTAAATCGACAATTACACTGATACACAAAAAGGGAGACAAAGGCAATATAGGAAATTATAGACCAATTAGTTTAATGTCTAATATTTATAAAATCTTTTCAAAAATCATACTGAACAGAATTACCAATACACTAGATGAAAATCAACCGAAGGAACAAGCTGGTTTTCGCAGCAAATTCTCAACTATTGATCACATACACACACTAAGACAAATTCTACAGAAATATAAAGAATATAATAAAACGTATTACATTGGGTTTGTTGACTTCAATAAAGCGTTTGATACTTTAGAACATGAGTATATATGGGACGCTCTAAAAAGGCAAGGGGTGCAGGCAAAATATATACGAATAATTAAAAAAGTATACACAGCAAGTACAGCACAAGTTAAACTTGATGTTACAGGCAACGAATTTCCTATTAAAAGAGGGGTACGCCAAGGAGATCCAATATCACCTAAATTATTTTCAGCAGTTCTGGAGATGATATTCAAGAATCTAAACTGGACCGAATATGGCCTAAATATAAATGGCGAATATCTCAACCATTTACGTTTCGCGGACGATTTGACTCTGTTCTCGGAAGATGCAGGAACTATAGAAGTAATGCTGCAGCAACTATCCGATGAAAGTGTCAAGGCTGGCCTGACAATGAACCTAACTAAAACCAAAATCATGACAAACTCCCGACAAACAACAAACAATAGACAAATAACAATAAATAACGAACAAATAGAATTTGTAAATGAATATATATATATTTGGGCCAACTTATATCTTCAAATGATTGCATGAGTAAAGAAATAGAGCGAAGAATAACAAATACATGGAAACGGTTTTGGTCTCTTAAGGAAATAATGAAGGATAAAGATATGCCAATAAAAGGAAAAAAGAAAGTATACGAAATGTGTATTATGCCATGTCTACTATACGCATGCCAGACATGGGCATTAACAGAAGTGCAAGAAACTAAATTAAAAGTTTGTCAAAATGCAATAGAAAGGAGTATTTTAGGTCTAAAAAGAAGAGATAGAGTGAAATTACAAGAAATAAAAAAGATAACAAAGTTTAAAAATGCACACACAGTGTACAGACAGCTAAAATGGCGTTGGACGGGACACATGCTAAGAGGAAACAAAGAGAAATGGAATAAGCTAGTAACAGATTGGTATCCAAGAGATAGCAAAAGAAATAGAGGTAGACAAAACAAAAGATGGGAAGATGATTTTAAGAAAATAGCTGGACCGTTATGGATCCGCTTAGCAAGAGATAGGAATAGTTGGAAATCTTTAGAGGAGGCCTTTGTCAATTGACAAGCTTTTCAATACAAACAAGTTGCCGATCATTTAAATACTAGTAGAATTGTTTAAATTAATTTAGTTTTTTTTTTAGTTAATAGGCATGTATAACTATCATAAATTGTAAAAATTGTAAAGCAATAAAGGCTATTTTATTTTATTTTTATTTTATTTTATTATTTTATTTATTATTATAAAAAGCATAAAATAAGTAATACATGTGCTACGCATATGCATATGTGAAATTCCGTATAAAATCTTAAATTTTTTAAGCAATAAATTCGATCTGACATTATTGAACGTCGAACGATCGATTTGACATTTTCTATTCGATATTTTTATTATTTATGTTTATATATACGACAAGGAAGTCAGACCCAATGGGCATAAATCAGATTAAATTATAACACACTAGCGCCCCTCTGACAGCGACAAAAGTGTCATATTCTGACAGAACTAACTCAGATATTCTCGTTTGACTACACATGTTTCGTCAGTGGAAACTGTGATTTAATTGACATTTTCCCCACAGATCTACATCTGGCAACTGAAAGATAACGATTTAGTGGGCGTGGCGTTCATAGACACGCAGATCTATGTGCACCGCCTCCTCGCTGTCAAGAATCTCATCCTGGTGGCAGATGTCTACAAGTCGGTGTCACTGCTGCGCTACCAGGACAAGCATCGCA
>NW_013532721.1:8426539-8454366 GCF_000836235.2 Papilio xuthus
TAAAAGGAAAAAAGAAAGTATACGAAATGTGTATTATGCCATGTCTACTATACGCATGCCAGACATGGGCATTAACAGAAGTGCAAGAAACTAAATTAAAAGTTTGTCAAAATGCAATAGAAAGGAGTATTTTAGGTCTAAAAAGAAGAGATAGAGTGAAATTACAAGAAATAAAAAAGATAACAAAGTTTAAAAATGCACACACAGTGTACAGACAGCTAAAATGGCGTTGGACGGGACACATGCTAAGAGGAAACAAAGAGAAATGGAATAAGCTAGTAACAGATTGGTATCCAAGAGATAGCAAAAGAAATAGAGGTAGACAAAACAAAAGATGGGAAGATGATTTTAAGAAAATAGCTGGACCGTTATGGATCCGCTTAGCAAGAGATAGGAATAGTTGGAAATCTTTAGAGGAGGCCTTTGTCAATTGACAAGCTTTTCAATACAAACAAGTTGCCGATCATTTAAATACTAGTAGAATTGTTTAAATTAATTTAGTTTTTTTTAGTTAATAGGCATGTATAACTATCATAAATTGTAAAAATTGTAAAGCAATAAAGGCTATTTTATTTTATTTATTTATTTTATAATTGTAAAATCACTTACAACTTACAACCATTACATTTAATTAGGGCCCAAAATTAATTTAAACTGTCTAGTAATGTCCGAAGATGGATAACAAAGAATGTTTAGTACTTTCATAATTTACGTTAATGTCAAGCAAAGTTTACTGCGCAAAAAATACTGTTAAATTAGAACTGATTACTTGAAGTTTCAGAGTTAACATTAATTACCGGTGGCGAGCTTCAAGTGACCAAGCTTACAAATTGCTGCTATTTAATAACATGGGAAAACCTCGTTCAGTTTTAATATTATGAATACTTTCCGCTCTCGTACTTTCATGTTACAGATGAAATGCAAACATGATTTCTACAAATAAACAAAATATGATGCAGTAAATTTTTATTTAACAAGCAATAGTGGTGCTGTAGTACGGCTCGCGACAATTTCTACATTTTTATATATATATTTTTAATTTGTAGATTTTAATATTGGATGTTGTATCTTATTGTTTTTATAATTTTCTAACAGATGGCGTTATAAAAAACAGCATTTAATTGAAATAAAATCTTCAATAGATAACACATGTAGGAATTAATTGAAATTAATGTAACGAAACTGAAGTAAACACAAAACTGTAAACTTTCCAGGACAATATTTATTTATTTATTTATTTATTTATATAATAGTCTCGTCGCTTATAAATTGACACGGTTATTTTTTACTAATATTTAAGCACACAAATTGTATTATACGTCATATTGAAACTAAATTTCAAAGTAAAAGAACTAATTTATCTTAATTAAGTTTAATGTTTATTTGTAATTAATATATTTAAAAGTTTGTATGACTTTAGACATATCTGGACATAAATTTCAACGCTTACTACCCCGTAGGAATCATATAAACTTATTTGGAATGTCTTAAACTAAAACAAGAATAAGTTTCGTAGAAAGTTCGCGTCGTAAAGTTTGAGTAGTGTCCAACTAGCGCATTGCCCGTAACCCAACCTAATTCAATTTCTCTTAGGAAATATTCTTCAACTTAAATCATTATATAATTTCACAATCATTAAAATATTGACCAAATAACTTTGTTCAATATTGTTTAATATGTTGTAAAGCAATCAACGCAAGCAACATACGGGGGTATACTCGCTCCGAGTTGCCCATCTTATTATCATTTTGTGAATTACATATTCGTGAATAAATTTATATTGCTTCGTTACCTTACGAATGGATAATGGAGGGGTAGTTATGGTTAATGAATATAATTGTTAGAGACAATAAATTCCCAGTGAGAGCTAAATTAAATTACATTTACTGAATACAAGTCTTCATAGAAATTCTACTTATATTTGAGTGGTTTCCCTAAATGTTAAACACAGTATAAACAAAATGGACATGAAGTCGTTTTCAATTTACATTTAAAAAAGCAATTTGAACTCTTTTATATTTTAAATAAAATTAGTAATTTGTAAAATCTCTTGAATATTTAATCGAAACGCTTTTAACTGAGTCTATTAACTTCCTTATAACAGGACTCAGCTTTTCTTAATCTTACTTAAGAATATTAAAAATCTCGATTTGTTAATTAACTAAGAGCCAGCACAGGTTTCGTATGCTATGATAGTCTGATCTTACGCAATTTACGTACTAAGACGTTTGAATAGATTAGCATTGGTATTAGCTTTCCTAATAGATTAGGAAGAGAGACTACGAAGAGGTTTTCTTTTGTCGTAAGCTTTGATTACAATTGTTATTCTATTCAAGCTTCTACATATTTAGAAACAATCAGAAGAATAAGACTTTTTAAATAATTCTTAAAAGTTAATAAACCTAATACAAACTAATTGCTGGATTGTTTTTATGAAGATAGAACGTTTACTTCTTAAAAAAGCTTTTGTAGTACTTTAATAACTCTAAAAGCTTCTATATCACTGCAATATTTGTTGAGACAGCAGAAAATACGTGTTAAGAATTATAAGGAAAGGTCCTAAACGAGACAAAATTCTTAGTGGCATTCACGCATCTGTGAAAATGGCAGTTCCCAGCTGAGACGAACATAGTCATTTTATTTCTTACCGTGTCAATTTAACAATTTTATTACTACAGTTATACTGATATTTTCTCTATTAAATTAGTTCACTTACTTAGCCTTGGTTTCTGAGACTAAAATCTCTGTATAAAACGTATCGTCATCCCTATCATTATATTTCACAAAAAATAGATAACAATATGTTTTAAACGTTGCTTTTGGTATCAGAAACCCACGGTTAACTACGTTAAAGTTTTGATAATCTTTTACAGCACCTCTAATAGCGAATTGGCTAAATGTTATTTAAAGAAATTGACTTACTGAATACTTGCTTAGCACACAAATTACTGTTTAAGTGTTCATAGTCTTGGAAGCTTTGTTCTAAATCTTTACTTTTCTTCGAACTCATTTCATCTTAGGACGTGGTTTTATTCTAGTGGAGTGGATTAGGGCAGAACGGGTAATGGTAAGGAAACAAAGGTAATTATTAGAGATAATAATAACTCACACTAATATGTTTAATTTTATTTCATCATCAGCTCACTATACGTCCCCACCGAGGGGCTCGGAGCCTACCCTAAGTTAAAGGTGATTTTATTTAATTTTATTTATATTACCTTAAGTTCTACAAAATGTAAGTTAAATATTATACTTAACTTATTAAACTCTTTAATTCATGACTGGATAATCTAGACAGGTGCCTCGTTGTTTGATGATGATGACTATGGGAGACCATTATTTAAGTTTCACTTTAACATGGATTTCATGTACGCTTTCTTACGTATCATACGCGTTCAATACTAAAGTACTCTTGTACTCTAAAACAAGAAGACATCTCGATTTAGAACTTTCGTTTGTAAACAAAGCATCGTGAGTTCGCAATTAATTAAAGCACATAAAGATAGAGGTCTTTGTAAGTAATAATAGAAAGAATAAGATAAATAGCGTTTGTTTTAAAAAAGTGGTGTTGTTTTTAAAAGCGTAGGTGTACTAAAAGTTACGAAGGTTCAAATAGAATTCGTCCAACTTGCGCGTAATTTATGCTTATTCCTTCCAATCCGTTTTGTGTAAAGTTTAAGATCCCTTTAAAGTCTGACAGAAATAACAATGTTATTTTGTTGATGCAATTATCATTTAACTAAAACAATTTGATTACGAAATTTAAAGCTCATCAAGATCTCTTAAAGTAAGAGCCGTCGCAATGTATTTCATTTTAAATTTACTTTAAAGTTTAAGTTACTTATTAAAGTGGTAATTGCAATTGAATAGTACTTAAATATTACTATTGTACTATTTTTTTTATATATAATAAAAAAGTTCTCCTTTTCATTGCGTTCCTGATATAATGTTTCATTTTAATTTTGTACCCGTTTCTTCTATAAAACTATATTAAAATAGTAAAAGTTCTTCAAAAAGTAACCCTTACGAGACTCAATTACACCCACGCGGGATAACGTAGACCTTTTGGGACAGATTTCTGTAAAGCCATTTTACTTTACTAGCATATTTTATTAGGCTTTTTTCCACTTTCAGACGACAATTTAAAATATTTGTTAGTTTACGTTTATTTTCTAATTTTTTATAAGTTTCCTAGTTTATTATTTAAGCGTTGAAACAGCTAAGTTATAGTCAAGATTTAATGTTTGCGTTAAGTAACCTTAAGCCTAAGTTGGCTTAACATAACCTATATTTTACGTTCACTTTGTGTAAATATTATCCCTTAGCGAATAGAAAATTAAGTACAACTAAGTCAACATATTTTATGAAAATTTGTAATTATTAATGTTAAAATTTAGCTTTGTATTTAACTTTTGTCCTAACTTGTAACATATGTGAAAGTTATATAAATATAAGCTTAATTGATTTATTGCTTATTGATCTTGTTTTTTCTTTCTGCGCAGACGAAGTGGCGGGCAAAAGCTTTATTATGTTTATAAAAACTAACGACGTAAGTACATAAATGTAACAGCATAACGAAAGTAAAAAAAAATCGCAGAACATCAAATAAAAACAAATGAACTCTAACAGATTTGCGACAATAAATCCAATCACACGTGTCAGTCGCGCGACTCAAACGTCAGCATTCAGTGTAATAAAATATAAGAAAGTGACATTGACGTCACGATCATGGAAATTGGCAAACTCTCTGTTACGCAGATTGTACAGCGCTCAAACTACTTCTAAAGTGATTTCACACAAGGATTTCACTTGACATACTCTTAAGTGGCTGACGGATGTTTATTTCGTATTGTCATGAAATGAACACGAATATTTGCATATTTATGGAATATTTATTATAACAAAATATAGCGTTGTGGTATAATCGTATTCAAAATGTAGCGAGCCGATAGTAAATCAATAACTTCATGAAAAAAAAGGTAAAGGTTAATCGAATGAAGCGATTGTCATTTATTTGGTAAATTTCTTCAAATACATATTATATTCCTAATTCACAGAAACAGAAGTGTCCCAAATGAAATAAGTATAATGACATCGTATAACAATAATGGATAATAAATGATACGAAATTCGCAATCATTCCGCCTTGCTCTATATAAAGCTCTCCTTTTTATGACACACATACAGACAAGAATTTATCGCACATAATAATCTCATTATATATTTAATTATAAGCATAACTTTTGTTACGTATCTTAAATTAAGGAAATCAATCCTGGATTCTTATATTCTGTGAGTTTTTACAATGTCAATTTTATGTACATTATGTAAATGTTAATTGTTGTATAATTCTCTCCGAATACATAACAATTGTAAGCAGAGAATATTTAGATCGATCTTAAGAAGCTGTTCCTATAATATAGTTAAGTTTAAACTTGAAAATTTTCAAACTTGGTTTGTTATTGGCTTATTGCAAGTATTCGTTGAAACTAAGAGGTGCTTTAAATTATATTAGTGTTGTGCAAAATAGCATATTAATATTGTTAGTTGCTTGCTTCCTGTTACAAAAATTCGTCGTTTTGCATAATATAAAACACTTGAAGCAAATTTGAGTATTAAAAGTTAGTAGAACGTAATTTAGAAATTTTATCGAAGTTCGCAAGGTCTAATAATAACTTTTAACAATGCCTGCGAGTACAAACTACGTAACTATTAACAACGAATAATACGAATAGCCGAGAACTCGAAAATACATTTTGAACTAACTTCATATTTTCAATTAAGACTGCTATAATGGCTTAACAAAATTTTATTATAAAATAGACGATGTTTAAATGATTTGAAATTCTTCGTCTTTTAATTTTATAATATACTCAATAATTGAAGCATATATGAAAAGGAAAGAAAGACCCAGATTTGGACTTATATTTTCGAATAAATATTGTCTATTATGAAAGTTTGCAAGAAAGTTTCTTAATGCAAAAGATTATTTGTGGCCAATACTTTGTTGCTGCAACGGACATATTTATAAAGCAAAATTATCCTTATCCACTATCCTTTGAAGTTGAAAGGATATTTTGCGCAATAGCAAATTACGCACAGTAGTTCAAAGTTGCAAATATTGTGCTAGATTGTAGTAAAAAAAATGGCATTGAATATTTTATCCTCCAAACTCCGGTTACATTCGATATTTTTCCTTATATATTTTTAGTAAATCTTGTATTTAAAACACCAATATTTCCATAATAATATATGTTTACACATGAAATGAAGGTTAAAAAGCTTGGCAGTATATCTGGGCTAAGCGTAATGTTAGCGTAAAGTGAACGTAATTAGGACACCTTTAATTAACAAGATTTTGTTTACTAAAGAAATGAGCACCGTGTGTTTAAAGTAAGAAAATTTTGCACCTTTTTCAGAACAAAACTGTAGGTTAATTAATGTGTATTTTTGGTGTACATTGCATTTTTGTTTTGGATTTAAAGTGTTGTTTATTTAAAATCCAAAAGAGAATTGCAAAGTTTCTTAATTTTGAACTCCTCGAAGTGGAAAGGAAAGTTATTTGTGGACGACTTTGTGGGATTCCAAAATGTAATAGCATTAAGTAAAATGAAAGGAAAGTGAAATCAAAATTATGTGATCACTCGTGCGGTGATAAGATTAATTTCTTATAATAGCATCGAAATTGTTTTGTTTCTGTCATAATAAGGCGTTTATTAGGTCTGCCCTTACTCAAAAAGTTGCTACATATGCTATAGAAATTATTCAAAAGTTGATAGATTGTTTTTTAATATCAGATTTTTGGATCGTTTTATCTCTTGGGATAATTAATAATGCTTAACTTTAAACACACACAGACCCAAAAAATGAAACAATTAAAAATAAATTAAATTAAAATTATCCGTTTTATATGTACGGAACAAAATCAAGATTGACTTTATTTAGTTTTGACTAGTCTTTATAAATTAATAACTTAATACATCTCCAAAACCATTCTGTCTCTGATATTCATTGTTAATAAGATAAAAAGCCTATGTAGAATGATACAATGCACATTGTTCATATAACAAATAATACCTGGATGACCGAGCTTTGCTCGGTATTTTTTTATTTTAATCTGTGTTTTTGGAAATTATATTTAAGTACGAATTACTAAAAAAATGATGAAATATGAATAATATTTTTCGATCTTACCGATAAAAAAAGTTAAATTTATGTTTAAGTTGATTATCGATAAAACACGAATAAAATGACATTGTCTAAAAATGATTCCTAGCTAGAACGATTTATCGCCCCCAAAACCCCCTATATACTAAATTTTATGAAAATCGTTGGAGCAGATTCAGAGATTCCAATTATATATATACAAGAATTGCTCATTTAAAGATATAAGATAATAAACTGTTCACTATGTTCGTACGCCCTATATCTGATACTACTAAATATATTTAATTTTTTTATTGTTGTGTTTGTCATACGAATCGGATGTTTTATGGCGTAAGGATCATAATTTAGTAGTAAGTTTTACCTTGTGAGTTATATGCGGGACAAAGATAGTCAATTAAATAGAAATTTCACGCAGACTTTAAATTTATAGCTTAATTACATGAAGGGCTATAAAAGGTTAAAGCGCTCAGATGTGTTAAACGAGTCGCGACGACCCTATTGAAATATGAAACAATATTCATGAACTTTGAAACATATTGCCTGTGAGAAAGATAATTAAAAATGTTGCAATCACTTGCAAAGTCTGTACATATTCTTCACATTAAAGTATTGAAAAGCTGTAGTTTGCTAACTAGCTCGTAAAGGTTTTCATTTTAATAGACGTGACATTTTTCTTTGTTTCTTTTATAACTAAGAGTCGAGTGATCATTAACTACCAGAGAAGTTAAACACAGACATTTTCTGTATAATACAAAATCTTAAATGTAACTATCCTAAGACACATAATCTTAATAGAATTAGAAGAGTTAATTTTATTTATCAAGATATATCAAATGTTTTTTTTAAAGTTTGTATGGATCGATAAATAAAAGTATCGATTCAATTTACAAATATTTATTTTATGAAACTGATGTAAATTTTAAATAATCATTTTTTACCTTGTACTCTAAGATGATGTAACAAAATATCGTTTGAAGCTGTGACTCTTTAACAATAGCAAGTATACTGATAACAAATAACCGCTGTTTTGCGGGACCTTCGTCACACATTTATTATTAAAAGAACGATCTAGACTACAATGTATCCCTGACGTAGCCGTTATTTTATCCGTTATAAAATAACATAGCATAAAACATTTGTCGGATATATTTTTTGTAGCGTCGGATTCGGAATTGTTTTTTTCATATTTGTGTTTAATATTTTCGCCGAGAGAATACATTTTGTATTCTTATTTTTTGTGCCATTATTTTGTAGACTGACAACACTTGATCATAGCTTTAAACCTCTTCTTAATTTGAAACACTCACCAGATGTTACTGACGCAAATTAAGTTTGACCTAACTACCGTTGATTTATCACCTAAAAAGTGTGGGTTCGCGTTGTTGCCGTTAAATTTACGAACGAGAGATTAATACCCCAAGTTATTTAGTATGAAATAATCTTAAATAAATATTAAATGAATAGATTATTTAGTTCTCAATTACTACAAATTTGCCCAGAAAACTCCGTCAGCGAAATTGTAATAGGACAAGAATACGACTCAGTTTCAACAGACGAGACGAGGTAGACGCGTAAGCTCAATTAAGTAAATTGTATTATACATCTACGCTGTTCAATTTTCTTATAGTAGTTATGTACTGATTACAAATTTTCTATTTTTAAAGAATTCTTTTACACGTATTTATAACTCTTCGTCCGATTTTTGATAGGATTTTATACGTCAGCTTTTTAGAAGCGACGCTTTTATACAAACGTTTTATGTAGTAACGCGTGACCGTAGATATTGTATTCAAATCGAAATGGATTCTGTTTGTTGATAACTCGGTTGAGTAATTTTTAGTTGTAATATTAAGGGTGCGTACAGAACGTGTTTAAAAAAAAAAATAAGTGGGTCTCTAAAAGTACTTTTATTTTAGGAAAAAAGAATTAAGCGATATGACCACGTAAATCAGCTACCTTCTAGTCAAAGTCCAGTTTTTCTGCGCTTATTTAAATCAATAGATTTAGTATTTATCGTGTGGGTGTTTTTGTTAATATATTTCAAAGAATTTGAAGCCACAAATCGCCGAGATACGCAATTCCTGTGAGTGTTATCTTGCACGGCAAATATTTATAAGGGAAAGTCGGAAGTTGTTTTTCCTGTGTACACATTTTTCTGCGATCTCAAGTTATTTGTTGCCGCGTCCGATCCAAAAGTTATATAAACATTTACCACAATGTGCGTCATCTTCCTGTCCATTTATATTTATAAGCTTAATAATTTATGAGGAAAGGTTAATCCTAGCGTAGGCGTTAAATCAGTATATTTTCTTTTAAAGGAAAAATGTTGCCATACCCCAAGAGATTTTTTAGATTCTACTTGGTTAAATTTATCAGATTTTCATTAATACCAACCTAAATTCAAATTAATTTATTTAATGTACTATTGTAAGATTTTTCAGTAATGTTACATAACTTGTTACTAACTTATTAACAATTAGCAACAATAGAAAGATGTCTACTTGTAGACATAAAGCTCCTGAAAAGGATTGCTTCAGAGAATGATCCTGCCATATATTAATACACTAGGAACTTAAATAGATCTGATTCTGATCTAATTAGACTGATCTTTAGACGTAATACGGTTCGATATTGTCATTTCAAATCTTCTTCTTGATGCAAAATTTTTAACTCGTTTAATTTATCGAATCAGTTTCAATTACCAAAATAAAGGAGAGAATAGAGAGCAATTTAATTGTATGCGTATTCGTTGTATCGCTGTACTTGGAGCGACCTTTTCTTTATGATACGAGTCAGAGAACAATTACATTTATCATTACTAGAGTTGTATTCGCAGGCCATTCTGTCTGCGGCCGCTCTTGTTTAGTAAGGGGCACGTTATCTATTGCTATTTTGGTTGTAAGCATTCTTTCTATAAAATGTACATATTTTTATTATAAAACAATAAAAAAGCAGGAATACATATATTAAGTATTTTATTACTGTTCATGTATAAGTATATAAATATACCGTTTAAATCAATCAAGTTCGGAAACTTGTTAACGATTGTACAAGAAAATATTCATTCGTTCAATGATTCAAGAAAACAAATTGATATTTTGCTGAAGTTTACATAACACAAAGCTTTTGTTGAAACAATTTATTGATACCTCGTAGGCGTGATACGATTTGTCGAGAGTACGTAAATAATAAATTAATCTACAAACTCGGCGCTAAGAATAACTCCTTATATAAAATAAATATTAGATTATTTTAAACAAGTATCGAAGTATTCTACATTGTTATAATATTTATTGATTACAAACAATCGTATATAAACTAAGTTGTTATATCATTATTGGAGTTTTGAATACATTTCTATCTATCGGAAATTGAAGTTAATTTAGCTAATCAATTTTACTCAGAAAGAAAACCGACAATACTAAGAATATAATGAACAGTAATTAATTAAAAGCATTATACGTTTCTTGTTATTTTATAAGGCTTTGATAAGATCAATATTTAAGTAATTAATTTAATCCTCTTTGGAAATATTAACAAAAGTTTTAATTGTGTCGGATTCACAAGTCCGGTTCCCTGATAAGTCAAGAAAAATCTACAACAGACGTTACGTGTTATTGCTTTATCCTGACTTCTGTATAGTCGTTGTATCCAGCCCATCTTGCAATATATGTTGGTGCGGGCTATACACTGTTCAGTAATTTGTGAGAGTGTTCAGTCTCGTATGAAATCCGAGTGACATAGGAACAACGCGATGCGTAGTGAGGACGCAACTGTTCCGTGAATGTGGTTTCGCATAATTTACTCAATTATAAGTTGTGTCCGTCAACACAAACAAGTTTCATTCTGAAAATTATTCGTATGAAATGTGAGATTATTTCAAAGCTATTGCGTAATTACTCTAATGATAAATAATAGTTAATAAATTGTAAACGCTTACAGGAGCACAAATGACTTTTAAACTTATAATATATATGAATTAATCATAACTTCATCAAATCAATTATTTTGAATGTCTTTCTTACGTAGCACTTTTAATTTTACAAAGTTGCATAGAGATACTTTCTATTTTAGCTCCGATCATATTCAAAAAATCCGATCAAATTCTTACACTAATGGATAATTCTATTAACGATCAATTAAGACTTTAATTTTTATCTTTATCTATTTATAGCCGAGCGCTGTAAGCTTAATGTCATTCCATGTGGAGTTAACAATAGTTATAAAACTATTTCGTGTTTAACATTAGAATTTTAAATTAATGATAGCGTATGAGTGTCGGTATTTCAATTACGAACGGGTTAAATTATTGTGGCATTAGGTGGCGTGAACACAATTGTTTTAATGCGCAGTTCACATGCAGAGCGGGGTTCACTGCAGTCTGCATTACGCGAGACTATTTGAAATAGACGACGGATCAACATTTTATTCCGCGACACAGTGACGTCCTATATATCAAGGAAAGTAAATTCTTTTATTAAAGTACGGTATAAACGGACGACTACGCGTTGAATATTGAATAAAATTTCTCCTTACTAGAATACAATTATAATAGTTTTCTTAACATTTTCTTTGAATTCGCTTTACTACAAAATATGCTAAAAATATATTCCGGTCAAAGTATAGTCAAGGTAAAGTCATGGTTTGTTTATGATAACATCGTGTCACTAGTTCAGAGTTATTTTTGTCTACAAATATGTCTAATTTTCAGTATAAGCCTTCCCAGACTTCGTAAAGCGGAGAAATCGAGCTCGAGACACGTTCCATACTCGTAATCGTAACAATATACGTATGTATAAATATAAAAAAAGATAGTAAAAAGCTCCCTTGCTTCGAGTTATAATAAAATATCTTATTACTTACTTGTTTTATTTTAGTTGAAAATTAATATTTTATTTGAAATAATATTCATTTATATGATGAAATGTAATACTGAAATTCTATTAATATAAGAAGCTTATATCGGTACGAGGACATGCAATTTCCAGTCACTAAATCGCTCAGCTCAAGTTATTTCAGCTTCGAGTTAACCGGATTTTGAAATCATTTTAGAAATTTAGTTCCGTCAGATGTAACATGATAAAATTATTCAAAACGAGATGCATTAAGAAAAAACTTTGGTAAGAGAATTATTTTGTTTATAAACCATGCCATATAAAAATATCGTCTTAAGCGTGTATAAAGATTCAGTGATGTAAATACATTTGGCTAGGCTGTTTAACTCTCTTGTGATGTCAACAAAGCTATAAAACCTAAATGGGTGGTCGTACGTAGAGCTCAGTTGAGAAGGTACGTTTCCACTGAATACTTTGTAATTTAATTTAATTATATGTATATTTGCGTAAAGTGAGCATGAATAACTATGATGATAATTACGTAATTTTGTATTGAATATTTTGCTTACGCATATGCGTGAGTATGTAATGTTTATTGTGCAGATAAAAATATAGTGATTGGATATAAATACTGTTAAAAGATGAAGTTTCCGTGACCACTTAAACCAATTTAAGTTTAAGATCAAATCTGTTGATGCGTTGTTAAAAGTACCATACTGGTTTGTGACTTTGTATTTTTTGTGTTTGTTATTTATAAAAATAATCATGACATAGGTATATGTACTATCTAATTTAGTAGAAGTCCACCTTTATGACTACGACCTAATTCCAAATTAGAGCAATCAGGGTTTAATTGCTTGTCCCACGGCGGATGGTAAATAAAATATCTTTTGTTTCATTAAGCTAAGAGTGTCAAATTGGGATCCCACTTTTAATTCACCTGATGGACATCACTAAAGATACCTACGTAGAGATTATGGTAGTACTAGTAGTCGCCCGCGACTCCGCGCGGCTTGGTTAGGAGCCTATGTGTTCTTCCACATTATGTTCCTGTTCCACTGTATTTGACCTGTAATTTAAACATTACCAATAAATTTGGTATTATATTGTATTGTTCTACATCTATGCCAAATTTCAGCGAGATCCGTTTAGCCGCTCTGGAGATATGTACCTTCAAACAAACATCCATCCATCTACCTATCCATTCAAACATTCGCATTTTTATATATCAAAAGGTGGCAAACGAGCGAGCGGCCACCTGAAAACACTGAAATAGCGAAGTGCCCGATGCCCATGGACGTACGCAATTGCATATGCGTTGCCTACCTTAAATCGACGGAGGAGAGGATGCACAGAAAGAAAATATCTTCCCTTTCCATGCATCCTCGCATCCGGAAAGTCCACTTCCACTTCCCATCCTTTCCTTATAAAGAAAAGGATTATAATATTAGTAAGATTAGAATCAAATAATATTAGTAAATATATTTATCATGTATTAATTAGTGATGCCTAGGTTATGAAATGACAAATGAAATTTAATCAGTTCATTTTTCATTTCAAACCACACGAGTAGACTTCATAAATAACAAATTAGGTTTATGTTTGCTGCACCGAGCTCTAATATTTGTACTAGGAATTGAATGGTTTGTTCGTTCGTCGGATTATATCAAACTTACGATCTGTAACAAATAAAACTATTGTAATTATAAATATATAGCTCTTAACTATTTAGATTGGTCACCATGGTAACTGTATTTTACAATTTAACAGATACAATATTACAAAAAAGGGAGATTATTTTTCAATGCTTTTTGATACTCAATGTACTAAAATGATTGAGGTGACGTTACCTTTGACAACTTATTTTATCAACTGCAAAACATAGAAATTTTATTAATAAAATTACTATTAATTTTTAAAAATAAAAGCAAAGCATTTACGCAAATAACATTGTACAAATCAACTCAAATTGCGTTATATTATGGATGCGGTAAAATACCACTCTCACCATATCATAATGAAAATTGCATACTGTGTAGTGCAGAGGATTGCAACAATTTTCAGCGTGACAGGCTCTCATTGCGTTGATGACGTGAGTGCCTTTGAGAGAAGGCGTGAATACTCTATTATTAGACGAGTGCACATGGCTTCTTAACATTAGCTTAGATTGTAGACAAGTTACGTAATGTGAAAGTATTAATAATTATAAATTGAAGTGACAAATCACGTATTTATTATCAAAATTAAATTTGATTTTGATGTTTATTGCATCTTCAGACTTCGCACTGCAACGTTCATTTCAAGGTTTGTAAATCTGTACGTTCGCAAGTCATTTTTAAAGAAAATAATTTTCTCTATTTTTGTTATAACACCTGTATGTAGCTTTACTTTCGTCATTGGTCATTTCTTTATTCTGTCACACGATGTAATTTCCCGCGTTTTTCGTAATGACCTTATTTCTTGAGTTTTGCCGTCGTAAATTTTTCTGTAATTCAGTGGTGGACTTACTTTTATAATAATATGTCTGTTTATTTGCTACTTCGTATTTTCGTTACTTGTAAACTTGAAGATAATTTATCTTATATTTAAAAAATGTTATTTTTTACTTGGATGTGAAATTTCTTATAAGATAAAAGCAGGCTTACCCATGTCAGGTTTATGTAGATAGCAATAAGCTGGGTACGATGCCATTGTAATGTTGTGAATTAAAACGAATGGATTTTGAAAAAGGAACAAAAAAGAACTTAGTATTTGATACCTTAAATATTTTATAGTCAATTCTACATTTAGAGAAATTTATTAAAAATGTTACCTAAACCGTATTAAGCTTAAAATATTAGCATCTATTCTGATCCAGTAAAAAGTGTTTATAGTATTTACATCCTTTATTTTAGTAAAGCAATATATAAAAGTGTGCTGTTACCAAAAGAAAAAATGATAGGAATAATATAATTTTTATTATTTTTTTAACAATAACTAACTTTATTTTCAGTATTCAGAAATGTAGTTAATATTCAGTTGTGCGGGATGCCTCGCCCGCGGCGATGTAGCCACCTCTCTTCTCTCAGAAACTTTTACTTATCTTAAACATAACGGGAACAAACAACTTTTATGAACAAAAGTAGAACTGTGGAAACTGAATGAAAGTAGCTAGAGATTCTTAATCTTTGCAGAATCATATTTTTGTTAATGTTCCACAAACACTGTAATAACAGAAACTATTAAGACTTATTTCACTAATAAAAGGTTAACTTGTGTAATATAATTGATTTTGTAAGTTATATTGTTATGAAACGTGCATTGTTAACTAGAAAAAGGCGCAATTTTTTTAATTATTGTAATTCGATTGTTTACATACTTTATTAAACAACGAATTTAGTTCACGACAAAAAGACAAAAAATATGTAAACAGTTAATTAAGTTCATGTATTTTAATGAGAAAATTCTCTCAAGGAACATCTGGTGCAAACACAATACTTAAAAAGTAAGTTGAAGGCGCAACTGTTTGTTGTAGCGCAGTAAACTAGTGTAACTTATCGTATCAGTAAAACACCATAGATAGATAAAATTTAACAATTCAAATAACTTGAAGATAACTTGAAGAAGCTTTTTAACTTATTTATCAGCAATTCATGAAGTTGACTATTTACAATTACATCCAAGCTTAAGTACTTGAATAATGATTGTGGGTTTATTTTGATGACATTTCTCTGTTTCTTAAACCTTATTAATTGCAGACTACAAAGGGACAATTGTTAAAAATCGTATCGTGGTATTGTAACGATAATAACTTCAGAGTTTTTTTTAATTACAGCTTTCTGTTTTTCCACGAGTTTTTCATGCAAATTTATAGGGTCCGTTCTTCGACTTTGTAATGTGTCCGAGACAATTTCTCGTGATATCAAAAATAAATCCACGATAATGTTTGTTTTAAACTCATTAAATCGTGGTTTACAAAGCCTGTAGCTTTTATGGGAATTTTAAGACATAAATATAAAGGTTATGACATAAATATCGAGAGAAACTGAACAATAAATGGTTGTTATGCGTTTGCTAATTAGTGCGTCTATAATATTCAAAAACATTCTAGTACTAAAATGTGTCCTAGATTAATATACCTTTATGTAAACAGCTATTAAAAATATTGTAATTCGCTTTGAAATACTGCAAAAGGTTAAATCCATTAGTATTTAGTGTAAAAACCTGACTGCATCATAATGTAGCAGACGGTTGGAATACTGCCAGCGTTGCTACATGAGTTATTGCAAAATCTGCATCGAGTTTGAAAAAGATAGCTTGTAAAGATTATAAAAGCCATAAACTGCAAAAAAATATTCTTTGTGCAATGATTTATTGATAATTTATGTTTATACAGAAATATTTGTTTAGATTTACTTAAGAGTGGAAAAATTAAATTATTAATTTATTAGTGCGCTTTAATAAAGCAGATAGAGGGTGTTACAGGACCGTGTAAAGAAATTGGTGAAGACTTAGCATTGTCGGAGGACTGATACAGGGTGATGATGCTGTTTTGTACGATGATGATGGTGGTGATGATGAGGCAAACAATACATAATAAATTAACAGTATATTGAATGAGTTAAATGTATAATTACTTAGTAAATATCACTTCTTCGGCACATTTTCCAAGCTCACCATTAAGCGGCGTCGGCTGGAGAGTTGTTGACCTCTTTGAAATATTCTAATGATGTCAGTGGTGACGGCCATTTAAATTACTATTGAAAATATACTTTTCTCTGATACCAAAGGAACCGCACGATAATCAGATTTTGTAAGTTTAATAATATTGAAGATAAATCGAAGAAAACGTGAAGAGAATATAATGATTTTCCTAAAAAAAAATTAAACTCAATTTTGAATAAAAAGGCGGAACGTGTCGGAAACTGGTTTATATATAATATTTGTTATTTTGGGTTTCATATATCTTTTACTTAAGTTGTCAATGATGCAAAATGGGCAGTAAGGTCTTATAAATAATTTAAAGTTTATTTATAATGGAATTGAATATGAATGAAAAAGTAAATGTATGTTATCTTGAGTTAACATGGTTGTTCTTAGAATTTAAAACTCACAAGCTTTAATTAAGTAAATGGTTGTTGATACAGTCCGCGGCGTATGCTTGCGCTGTTCAACTTAATATTAACAATTACTAAGATAAGAATAGTACTTGTTAGCAGTTATATTTAAACCAAATGTAAGATGTTTTGTTCATTTGAATAGTGTTCTTTAAATTATATAACCGATCATCTACTTTAATTGGTTTAATATTAATTTAAATGTAAAATATCATTTAATATGTCGATGTAATTTAATTTTAAATTCTAATCACATTTTTCTTCAAATCTGGAAAATTTTAAATAAAAGTAAGCATTTTGTAAATGAGTAAATATAAATTTAGTGATCGAGTATAAGTTTGAATTTGTCAGCAGTAAATGTGAAATCGATTCTAGATAGGATTTGAAAGATCGTTCACACGCGCCATCTGTAGTCGTAAGCAAACAAATAAGTCTGGTTTGGTTTGATTTATCTATATTAATATATGTTAAACATATCACATTCATATGCTTTCAAGTTTTATATTTCTCTCTGAGGACTTTTTGATAGTTCTTTCACGATATTTTTATTGCTAGTTTTTTATATTACAAAATCGGTTCACACGGAATTTTACAAGAAAATTTGCGATTCGACATTACATGATTCTCTGAAATCTGAACTTACAAAAAAAGTTAAAAACAATAAAAGTAGGTTTATATTAAGGAGAAGTAAATAAGTCATCTACTGAAAACTATGATTCTTATCTCTATATATCTCTGTAAAGATAAAGAGAATGACGATTATTTTTGAATTAATTTTTATAACAGATGTATATCCCACAGAACACTTCATAGTTTTCCTGTAGCACTAGCGTCACTTGTTACCGTTAAAAAGGCACTAAACGTATTTCACGACACTGTTCAAAACAGTTGTAAATTCTCTTGCAAATGTTTGTTTAACAAACTCGAGTAGTGGAATCCCATTCATCTTGATTCATTGATATTTGCAGAGCGGTCATTACGTGAACGAGAATTTTAAAAATACCGTTCCGTGAGTCATTGTAGATCGGACGTAACGTGTAACTTGTTAAACGATGTTAGTTCCCTAAATTAACAAACAATGCATTCTCCTCGTAGGCAGAAGACGAAAATTTTTAAATAGAAAAACTCGGAGATTATAACCATACAAAAATAATTCAGAGGGACTTTTTTGTCAATATAAATTGCTACAGGCTCATAGTAATGATGATGGTGATATTTAAATAACATAAATATGAAATGATTAAGTGAATTTTTCACCTTGAGACCAATTTCTTACGTCAAATGTCAGTTATATGAGAAAATTGTGAAAAAAACTAGCCTGCACGCCAACACGCGATGGTCATGCTCTTTACAGCTGCAATACGCCACCTGCCTAGCGACCATACAACATAGAGAACAGTTCAAATACTAGTTACGACGTCAGTACCGCACGCTAGTTATTATATAGATTACTAAAAAGTTTATCATGGGTATTAGTAATGTGTGATGAGTGTATGTATTATTTAACAGTGGTAGAGCACGCATCTGGCATCCTCTTGAGCACGAATGGGCCGGCTCGCTTAGTGAAATACGACCATACGAAGACATGTGTGAAGTGGAAGTAAATCCGCGTTTTGTTCTGATGTGTGCGTGCCGGTGGTGTAATTCCAGTCTTCTTCCTCCTCCTACACTTTTATTATAGCCGAAGGGGATTTGAACTGAACATCAAGTTTGTGTATGTCCCTCTGCTATAATATGTGGATTTAAGGTAGGCAACGCATTGACAACTTGATGGAGATGTCTACGACTGCGGTCAATTCGGTATTTTTGCGAAATCATGAAGGTGACCGTCTCTTATGTAACTTATCTATACAAATTAATAAAAATTGGAGTGTCTGTATGTAATATTGAGATAAAAAAATCCATATTTCGTACTCATGATGATTTGCGTTGTTGATAACGAAAATACAATTTTTTAAATGTTGTCTTTTTGTATGTCTGTCTGTGAGGCCGTTTTATTCCGGGTAACAATATGGGTAATGATACTTGTTTCTTCGTTTAAAGACTACACTTTTACATATATTTTCGGCTTGGCGAAAATCCTTGACGAACTCTTGTTATTTCTTAGGTAAGATCGATGAAAAGAAAGATTGACGGTAGTGTACACGATCAAAGAATTGCTTCAATACATTGTCTTCCAGCACTTTATTCCCTTTAAATATATAACAGTTTGTATAAATAGGAAACCAACTAATTTATACAAGCTTTCATGTGAGATTTGTTTGTTTTATTCGTACCACGATCCCTGGAATGTGTTTATATCAATTATCGTAATAAGATACTTCTTATGTATATAATATAAAAAGTTTTAATGTATGCGAGGAACCAAAAGAAACATCATTTGAAAATAATATGCCTATGATATGTCTGTCTTTATTTTCTAATTCTTAGTTTACGTATCAAAATCCTGTAACTGGTTTACAAAGTTTCATCAGTATAACAAAAGTTTATAAATAATTTTTCTAATTCTTTCCGATTCTCATTCTGTTTCTTAAACAAGGAGTGATAAATTGCAATTCAGCGAGCGAACTCATTTGTTTTGCTTTCAACGTAAATAAATTGCATCGTTGTATAAATGTATTTAAAATCAAAATTTTAAATTCTCCATTCTCCACTGATTTCATGTTGTTATTTATAATATATAGAATGATTGCAATGTGCTCGATAGCTTTGCACACGGAATATTCTGTATGTTTTCAAAATAACAATCCGCAACGAAGAACTCCTGGCACGTAGTAGAGAGCAGCCGATTGGTCAGCAAATTAAACGACGCAAGTGGTCATGGATCGGCCACACGCTTCGTAGAGATCCCAGTGATATTCCCAGGGAGGCACTGCAGTGGATCCCGCTAGGAACAAGAAGACGTGGCCGTCCTAAACAAACTTGGCGGCAATCAGTAGCTGCCAAAATGAAGGCGATTGGGCTGACATGGCCCGAGACCAAGAGCAGAGCCCAGGATAGAGCGAACTGGCGGCGCACTGTGGACGCCCTCTGCCCCACTGCGGGGACATAGGACTATACGTCAAGTCAAGTCACTATCATACTTTGTTAATTTAAGAACTTTACAAAGATTTAACTTCTCTATGGTTTTCAATAGTATTGTATCAGCCATAACATGTTGGACTAATGTAAACGCATTTTCTGACTTTGTAATTAAAACTTGATCTTTTACTTTTAAATCTTAGTAATTTAATTAACAACAAGTAAGAATCAAGAACTTGATACACGGAGCGATGAATAATTTAATTTTCAAGTTAATTCGATTAATTACAGCTAATTACAATGATATTTATTTTGTATTTTAACGTAAATTATGATTAGGTAATACTAATATTCGTACTGCGAGTCTTTTAGTTTAGATTTCTCGAATCATATCTATACTAAGGGCCTCTTTTAATGATTATTTCACAACTCTGAGTGAGGTAGTTATTAAGTTACGTGTTCGAATTAATGTTTATCGAAGCAATGTTCAACACTTTACAAGATAAACGTATTAATGGACAGCAGTCGTATCAATTGCTGGTCACTATTATATATTTATTTCGTGATTCGATTTTGCCAGTCTTCTTGAATTTTCAAAGCGAGAGCAAGTGATATATTCTTGAAGGTATTAACTAGTCTTGAACTTTACTGATAATATTTAATCTAAGGACAATTTACAGTGTTATGGTAAAGTTAGATTAATTTTGTTCGTATTCGAAGTGGCTTTGTAATTTCGTGTAACTTTGTGTAAGCAATTAATCCACTTAATAACACGACCAACTAAACGTTGATTGGAAATATTATAGCCTTGATCTCACAACAAATAGAATATTAATACACTTTGTATGGATTCCTATAAAATAGGAGTGTGAAATAAAATACTATCGAAACTGTACTTAAATTCTTCAATATTATGTTATAATCTTGTAGTTATTTGGTTTTACGAACAATGTTGATGATGTAATAGCGTAAACTGTAGACATAAGTACTTAAGCCCAGTGTTATAAAACTCTAGACAGATCCTGTGACCTGGGATTGTGGATAATATCTCGAGTCGTAGAAGCGACTGTTCCATCAAAATTTCACGTCCTTGTTACGTATTCTGTTTGTGTTTTAGAACAATTTTTCGAACGAGCTCGGCTTTTGCGTATAACACAAAAACTTTTACCACAAAGGGGAGTTGAATATTTTTGCAAATATCATATGCGTGTTTGTCACACTTTTTAGGCGATTGCATGGCTACAGTGTCATCGAGTGAATGGAATTTGTTAGGATTGCGTTTTTAACTTTAGTATTTATATATTTTATTTTGAAACCGTCAGTTGTTAACGAAATATCTGAGTTTGATACTATATTTCGAAATTGTTATTCGATTTCTCTTTGTGTATAGTTTCGTAGTCGGGACGGCCTTTGGACAAAATTTTAGCAGGCACCACAGAGAAGTTCACAAATTAATTATCAATTCGGTATGGAATATCTAATGTATGAACTTATTAACTTAACTCGGTATTTAGTTAGTTTATTCCTTTCGATTTATTCTAGTAATTCTTATAATAAAAAAATATATATAAGCTAAGCGTGCAGACACAGAGAGATTTGTAAATGAATACGCTATCAAACGAGCTAAAAGGTACATATAAAAGTGTACAGAGACCACTGCCAGAGTGTTTAATTTGAGTATAACATATCTTTGTTGGAAAAATATTCAGACTAAAGTTTATTAACCTTTCTGGCAAACGTGAATAAACATTTTAAAGTATAACATTAAAGTGTAGGTTCTCTCGTCTTGTTTTGACGCTTAGCTTCCTGTTCCAGGTACGAAGTCTTTGTTATTTAACGCTATCAACTATTGTTAGGGAATTTACATTTTTTTAAGCCCCTATCGTTAAATGAATGTTGGAAAATTCAATTTTTCAATTATTCATTTATTTTATTCAATTATAAATAATCCGCTGGTTTAAATATATAATGTAAGATAGTAAATATTACAAAATAATACAGTGTAACTTACACATAGTGATCGTTAACGAGAAAACTTTTATATTGCTTTTTCAAGTTGATTTTGTAGTTTTAGATTGAAAGATTGACTTGTTAAATAAACATAACGTTTGAAAAGGCGTCGAATGATCTGTTTTGAAGTCGAGGTCGATATTTGCGCCAAATCGGCTGTAGTACAACTAACAATACGTCTATCGTTGCTAAATATCTAAAACGATAAAGCAAACAAAATAGACATATAAATTCAATCTTTACAAACTTTTCTTGTTTCTCCATACTAAAACAATATCGTATTCCGCTTAGTAACAGTCTTATAATATGAGTTATGTTTTTACATATATCTAAAATAATGTTATGTTTATAATAATTTAGACATTCGGCTGAGAACGGATGTTGCAGTAACAATAATATTTCAAATCATCACTCTGAACAGATGCGACCTTTCATGCTATAGTTTGTTAATGCAACAAACTGTTGCCGTCAATTTCTATTAAAACTGATTCATTTATATTTGCGTCTCGTACGCCTATTGAGCGGGATATTTTAATATCTTTTCATGCATCGTAGATACGCCTATTTGGTTTCACTGAACGGCTGTTGAATAAAGATTTATGAGATCGGCGCACAGTCAAGGTCACATAACAATTGAAGAACGTTTAAATACGAATACCGGAAGTCGGATTTTTGAATTTGCTTTTTATTATTCACTTGCTATCGCCTGCGACTCCGTTCGCCCGGAATTGAAAATAGAAACTTTATTAGTAACCTACATGTTCTTCACCTACGGAAAATTAGAACGATATCAGAATGTACAGCCGTTCTGAAGATACCTTTGATCAAACATCCATCCATTCATACATGTACAGATCCAGACATTCGCATTTATAAGTAAGAAGTAATAAAGTAATGGTTTCATTTGTTTTTTCCTTAATAAAGGTAAATTAGTAACGACATCTGCTTCCGCGTCTGTGATACTAACAGGGTGGGCGACATGCATGTAATATGACAAGACAAATTGTTTCCCTTATATGTTGCTGATGTTCGAATATTCTGTCATATCAAGAAATTTCTGCGTACATATAATGATAATATGCAATAGCATATTATCATAATAATATAAATAAATATATTATAAACTATTTAATTTAATTCTAAGTAGTTTATAATTAAACGATGTTTTACAAGATCTATGATGAAACAGCTAATTAATTACAATTAGGTATCGATGCGTTTAATTCAATGGCGCCGAATAATGACTTTTAAAAGTCTTCTATTTATTAATTAATCTAATAACAGCTTCAGTCATTTGATCCTTTATAATTGAATTTTCGATTTGTTTCGAACGAAGTCAATTGAGCATCCTTGGAATAATTTCTGAAAGCTTTTCGTATTATAAGATTCAAATTTAATGACGGCTCGGAGTTAACTGAGAGCACATGTTGGAGCTACTGCATTTGAAGAAAAGTGCTCTCGCTTCCTCCAACATCCCGTCAACGCCTAGTAGTGTTATATTCCGAGCCGTCATATATTTTGAAACAACTGTACACACACACACGGATATTTTCTCACATGATGTAAGGAATGGTATAGTAATATTACATAATATCATGTTAAAAATTAAATAAATTGAACATTATGTTAGCAAAAATTATGTTAACAATTAATAAATAGCAATTTGAATGTTCAAATGTTAATGGATACATATTCTGTAACGGTTTTAAATGCAATTACTCTCAAAGTAAAATAAACTGTATAAGAAAGTTAATTTTCCAGTTTGGAAAGTTTCTTCCGATAAGTTTTGAATGGGGCGCGTTAAATTCATTATGGTGAACTTTCAAGGGATATGTTAACTTTGACAAATTTTATTTATACTCAGAAATAAAATTTCTTTTGTAACGTTTATTTAAATTAAAATTACCCCTGATATGCGATGCTTAACTTTGTATATTAGGAAAAAAATATTAACAATTTTCTATGACAAAATGATAAGGAATAGATTCTAGTTTTATGTGAATCTACGTACGCCACTTCATGACGTTATCAATATAAAACTATACTAACTTTCCAGTTGATAAATATACTATGATATTTATCAGTTAGATAGTAAACATAATAAGCAAATTTATCTATTATTGTGGCCAAATCTATGACAAGTATAATACATAAATAATCCAGATATGAAGATTCCACAATAGATTTTGTTTTTTTGACCTACATTAGCTTCTGCGAGTGAAACAAAAGAGAAAAGGGCTTATGTAAAATAAATCTTACACAGTTATAATTCTTTATTTCGCTATGCCTTACTCTCCTTAATAAGCTAAATATGTATGTACATATTTAGCTTGTGTATGTATGTACATAATGTTTTTATATAATACATAAGTTTTTTGATAATACCAATTCAAATGTTTATTATTAACGTACTCGATGTCGAATGTTAACGGTCCAGTTGCGAGCGATCGATCAAGGACATTCCTTTGGATTTTATTGAACTGAAAACATCGAATCAGTGATTTGCAATTTCTTGATGATTTTAGACGATGTAAAATTTGTTGTAAGATATTTATGCAGAGTTACTGTTTAGTAAGATATAAAATATTTCTGCACTCGACGACAATATAAAATATTTGATGAAATTACTTTCACAGAAGGTCGCGAAGGCCCTTTCTATTATTTCTCAAATTGGAAAAGTTCGCAATCTGACAACTGGGGTTTATGATATGTTATTTAAAGTTGTTTAAAAAATTACGTTAATAGATGACACGCACGATTATTATTTGTTTTCTTTTTCCTTCATTTAACTTTTTTATATTATATATTTAGGTACATACTTTTATTATACTTTATAACAATTTAAGTTTTATACAAGAAATAAACAATAATATTGTAAAATACAATTTAAAAATAGTTCACCACGTGCTGTGGAATCTAGTGACCAGAGTCTGGGCTACGGAGAAAGGTGCTCCTGCTCCTGGTTTTTGTATCAAATCCTTTATGAATTTTTATTAATATTCTGGTAAAATAATACATTATTTTAATTACTTGTATTTTTATTTACACCCTAATTAATATAATAATTGTCTCTTGCCTTGACGTGGCTAATGCGGATTGATGTCAATTGATTGTGGAATTTGTATATAGGAAAAGGATTGGGTTGCTTATTAGTTGCCTATAAAGGATAAAGAAACTCTCTCCTATAAAGGACTGCGTACTGTAATAAACCCCATATAAACTCTACGGATATTATGAGTAAATAAACCTTTGCATACATTTTCCTCTTACTAAAAATAAAATCGAGTAATACACTCAATTTTACGACTTTTTTTGTTTCATTTACTTTTTCTTTATATTTCCTGAAGGAATGAAACT
This sequence comes from Papilio xuthus, assembly GCF_000836235.2. NCBI lineage: Eukaryota > Metazoa > Arthropoda > Insecta > Lepidoptera > Papilionidae > Papilio > Papilio xuthus. Next base: position 8,452,026 of record NW_013532721.1, read on the forward strand.
TGACAACGTCTATTTCCATTAAATTCTATGTTGTTATTAAGTATTCTGCTCGAGTTTTACGATTTTTTTTTCGCACGCCGGTTTTTACTTACTGCTTTTTTAGCGTTGTATCAAATTACCAAAAATATATTGCAGTTGTAGTTCAGTAGCTATACCTGACATATGAGGTCTTGGATTCGAATTTAAACAACCTTTTTACAAATGAATAATGTTTTACTGAGAGTAAAATGTCACGTTATTTTCTTTAGATTTAATGTCGATTTTATAACATTTGTACGTGCATGTCATAAGTAATAAAATAGTTTTAAAACACATGATAATAAAATTTTGGTTTATTTTTTTTAAGATGCCGCGATTCACGTTAAAACCGTAAAACTCGCATTAAAAGTTAAATGAGACTAGTATGTTTGTTTATAATAGAAACAACAGCATTAGCTATGTATTTATGTTATTATAAATGTTTTTCATGAATAAAATCAACATAATATGACGTTGTGTCAATTTTCTAGCTGTTGTCAAGAAAATCAAATATAACATTCTATTCAAGTACATCATTAGAAGTTGTAATTTCTTTTTTAACACATAGTCACATTGTTATTCGTATTCATTGCTTGCAAAACATTCGAATTTAATATTAATAAACGTTATCCGAATAATTTGATTATTATATACATTTAATTCGTTTTAAAAAGTAATATTACGCTAGTTAGAAAGTAGAGTTTATATTAGAATCTGAATCTACAAGTTTACAAGAAAAATGGAATATAAAATTTGTATATACAAGTTGATTCTTAAATGAGTTGTGCAGATAGAGGACGAACAATAGCTATTCATTAAAATCATGTTTATAGATAAAAATATTATAAAGATCCGCTCCTTGAAAACTTAGGAATATTTTGGTCACGTTCATTATACCGTAATTTTTATCTTTGAAAATACGCGTAAGCTGTAGAATTACAAAAGATCCATTATCGTAATGTAAATTTCGTGCGCTTTTTTGAATATTTGAGTAAGCGACAAAACTAGGAATAATTTGTCAAAGAGCAACAAAGAGTTTTATTTATTAATTTACTAAAGAGTATAGCGCTTACTAGATAGTCATTCAACTTACAGTCCGAGTACACGAAAAAGTAAACTAAATTCCTTACAAATTACGACCACTAAAACATACGTCCCACCACTTCTGATTGCGTTTGAGTTGAGGAAAAGGTAACCTTAAAACACGTTATAGCAAAGTTCAGTCAATTTTGGAGTTAGTTTTACTACATATTAAATGTTTCATTATAATGACAATATTTTAATATTATTCCTGTTGTAAGTTACATTATCTCTCTACATTAGTTTATAACATACGATTGTAAATGTTGATCGAATCAAGATAATTACGTAGCGCTATCTAAAAAATATTAAATTAAAAATACTCAGTCCCACCTACACTCGTTTTACTTCAACAAACAGAATATTAGTCCTGTTTATGACATCAAAGGACAAAAACATTCATTAACGCGTATTCAAATATTTACTAACGGAGTCAGTGCATTACTAAACCAAACATAATTCGTCAAAATGACATGATGTGACACTCACAAAATTGCGTTTTATAAAACATTGTCCACAGAAATGTACAAAAAACTTACTCTATATTTAAAAACAGAGATAAAATTAAGATTTTGATGGCAGTGGAAATCCAAGATAATATAGGATTAGGGTAGAATTATTAATACTATTATTCTCGTTTGTTTTTCTTTGAAGAAAAGTTATTAATTTCCACAAAACATATTACTCAAAGTAATTACTTGGGATCTCTCAGGATTTCGACTTGCTCTCCAATTTTTATTTAAATTATTAATGGATCTGTATTTGTGTAAGAAACCGCTTAAAAAATTATACAATTTGTGTAAAGAACATTATTTATAGTAGTTATTTTTAATGTTGAATTGTTAGAAAAACAAATGAAAAAAATTGATTCCATGAGTCGTTATGAATGCTCCTAAATCTATAAATGTGCTTTTAAAGTATGTAAATATTATGCATATTTTGTAAACTAAAGAGACATAATATAAAAAAATTAGTTTGGATTATAAACTCTACTATTTTCAACATTTTTAACCGATTTCACATCAATGTACGTTGTCCAAGATTATCATAGTTTTTAAATTTTATTTTAATTTTTAAAAGGTCATTGACTTCATAAAGATTAAATTAACGTTTTTGGAATTACCCTGGAATTCTAAATAATCTCTGCGTAGGATGTCTCATTTCGACCAATGCAAACAATATAGTGACAGATCCAAGGGATGTTTAATGTTTAATTTAAGGGGGATGACACTAATTAAGAAGC
>NW_013532721.1:8454638-8470689 GCF_000836235.2 Papilio xuthus
GGCTAATGCATTTCCTATGTGTTTTTGAAGTGTGTATGTTGAGGCCTTTCAAAGATTTAAATGATTTATTGCACTGTGTACATGTATGGATCGCGTTCGACGTGCCATCACAAGATTGGGTCACGGCCAGCATTCACTAAAGTTAAAAATAAGCACAAAAAGAATAACTTAAAACAAATTAAAAACACAATAAAGTAACCAAAATAAATAAAGTGGACACTGAACATATAAAAAAGACTGTCAAAATATGACGGCTGCTTGTTTTCGTGGCAAGACGCATGCGTCGTTACGTCGGTGCGTCATGAGAAGGTCCTGCGATTGGACGCTGCAGTGGCCGAGACCTAGCGACGCATGCCGTCGCTAAGACAATCGATGGCGGCCTTAGCAACCGCGTCTTGAAAATATCACACGCGGATCAGAGATTTTTAAACCAGAGCAGGCACGATGGTTGGAACGACAATAAAAAAAAACCGCATGCACACATAAGCAAAATATTTTGATGTAACCCAAAACGCAAGTCTGAACTGTCAGGAATTTAAACGACTTTAAAAATAAATATTTTATGTGACCTGAGCTTTCTTGTCACGTTTGACCTAATTGTTAAAAAAAAATTATACATATGCCTGCCTTTTTTTGAACAAGAACAGCTGAAAATCTAGTTAGAGCTCCCATGAATATTCCCAATGTGTAATTAATTGTAGATGCATTAAGGGGACGACAATGTTCTGTTCTTAAACTTGAGAATTTTAAACAGTATCTTATTTTTAAATCTCGTTGAAAATTGATATTGTTTTCAACTTTATAGCTAACAAATAACAACCCGAAATCGTCACAACTTGTGTAAGATTAAGAGCATAAAGATATTTATTTCTTTTAGTTACTTTTTCAAATAAAAATACATTTATAGAATTACGAGAATCGTTGTATAAATGTGTACAACGAGATATGATCGGGTGATCCTTCTATATCGGAGCACTTCAATAACATTTACACAATACATTGAACTTAACTCTAAGAAATATATTTCTTGAGATAAATTTCTTGCCATTATATATCTAATACGTAAGCGATTATTTAATAACAATAACGATAAAGTTGTATAAAAGTAAGAAATTATTTATTTAGTAAATAAAATAAGGCTTTACTTTGTTCAATTAACTTAAAGCTTTTTTATTTATTTAATTAATGAAATTAGAACACGTAAATGCTTAGCGCAGTCTAAACGAAGGTTTTCTTAATTAGTGATTAAATAAATTGCTTGTGCAACTGCTGACCAGTGGAAAATAAAGGTAAACTCAGAAATAAACCTCAACATTTGTTAATTAAAGCTTAGGGAAAAGAAATTCTAGGTGTACTTAAACTTCTACAAATAATTACGTAACAGTTATTTTATTGTCGAAGCATTTGGATATGATAAACTAACAAGTATATTTACCTATAATATCTATAAAATAATAAGTTAGCTTAGTTATGCGTTCGACATATATATTTTTATCAAAATATACTCTACAAGATATTATAATGAATTCAATTAATCTTATATATCTTAGTAATCTTTAGAGAAAACATACGTGACACTAAATTTATGTTTTATACAAAATTTATTTCGGCGGTCACAGAATCTAGAAGGCTAGATGTAAAGGAATTTAATATTAAATATCACGGTAATGTAGGTCTGTCGCAAAGGGACGGATGTCCTTACTTATGTTTTATAGCTCAATTTTTTCAACACATTGAATATTGTGATGGATAAAAAAGAAATTCCTACGTGATCAATAAAATTTTGTTACACCACAATTTATTTTCGATACATTCTTTAAATGTGTTTAAAATATTAAAATTCAATTTAACTACCGAGATCAAATACAGATTACAAACAGTATGTAACTCTTTTCGTCGAAGGGTCGTTTAATGAGAAAAAGTGTTTCTTAGGAATACTGTTTTCAAATGTAATGTAAATTATTAAATAGTATTAACTTAAATTATGTGGTACATCCATTTTTTTATTTAGTATTTTAGTTGGAACAAGGAATACGTTTGTGTTTTGAAGTTTACTTTATGATGCATTTAATTCATCACTAAGTTTGCACGAAGTGGATTTGTTAAGTACAACCGTTGTTAATTGACCACGACCTCCTGATGTAAAGAGGTAAAGCTTAGGTCGGCTCTCACTGAAGAGGAGAGACTCTACAATGGAAATCAATTAGTCCCGCACTGGGTCACCAGTAAATTATTACATTATTCAATGAAGCAATGTTTTGATGTTTGAAAAATGGATTCACAAATCACTTATATATATTTTTAGTTACACGTGATCTTTCTAACGCTAAGCTTTAGTCGACATGCAAGAAGGATCATTTACAATGCTCATGTCTTACCACACAAATTTACGTAAAAAATAATGGAAATTAAGCAATCGGAAATGAGGATTAACACAGGAAAAGATAAAAGAAATGTTTCGACATTAATCGGAGTTTAATGCTATTTTACAGGAAAAATCTTAACAAAATCGAGTAATAAATCTTTGTTGCAAATCTTTTGTAGAAGGTGCTAAGCTCACTTCCCAAGCTTTCTTTATTATTCGAAAATTTCAAATGTAACGAGTGTCATTTTTTCTCTCTTTTACAATATTAATAATGATTTGTGAGTAAGAGTCAATTGATTAAAGGTAGAGGCTTGAGCCGCTTTGAAGAGGAAGGTTTCATTTCATATTCGGTTAATGAGTCGGTTTGTATTGTTGCAGCGTGACCAATATCTTCCTGGTGAACCTGTCGGCAGCTGACCTGCTGGTCACTCTGTTCTGTATGCCGGTGCAGATCGCCAAGGCCGTCACGCTTCTCTGGCACTTCGGAGAGGTCATGTGCAAGACAGTCAACTTTCTTCAAGGTTTGTTATGAAGTATTTAAATAAAAGGAAGTGGAGTGCGTGATAATGTACTTAAAATTCTGATTCTAAAATGTTACTTAAAAGTACAAATAAATTTTCGACTATCTAGTCGCAATTCTGAATATACTGAAAATCTTATTATTCGATTTGCCGTGGATTTAAGCCTAAAATCCCCGTTCAAAACATATTGTTATATCAGTTTTGTGAAAGATGAAAGACAAGGATGACGATATATTTAATACAGAGATTTTGGTCTCACTAATGGTGAGTTTTGTAATATTACTTTACATTGGTACAGGCGGCACGTCTCGCGAGATGGGCGACGTTAATGGCACGTTCCATTACATTAGCTCCTACACCCTGAATAAATTATGTGTTCGATTATTTTACTGACGATAATCGAGAGATTAATCGTCCCCGATTCAATTATGTACAGGAATTTGTTAATGTCTTATCGTATATTTTGATTGCTAGTAGCTATGATTATATGAGAATTAATATTTAAAGTGACATATTTAAACATTCTTGAATAAAAAATTGGATTAAGCGCGGTGTAAACTGAAGGATACAATGGACATACAACATAGTCTAGGAAAAACAAATAGGCTACGTATGATCCCGGAACTGTGCGTGATTCATGTAGAATAAGTTTAATTTACATAATGGTAATTTCGGAACAGTTCTACTTGCTTTGACATTTGGCACTGATGAAGAACATAGTCTCGAATCACATATTTGATCACTTTATCCTTTTTTTATTCTGCGCAGACGAAGTAAAAAGCTTAGGCTAGTAGTTAATATAAATTAATATATAATAGTAACGACGTTTGTGTTTTACGGATAGCCTTCATAATAGTTTCCAATTCCAGCTACAAATGTATTGTGGTATGTTCCCAGGTGTGGCGGTGGCGTCCAGCGTGTTCACGATTACAGCCATGTCTGTAGACCGATACTTGGCCATCACGCAGTCACTACGACAGCCGTGGATGCCGTCGCGGCGAGGCGCCTGTCTCCTGCTCGCTGTGCTGTGGCTCGTCGCCCTCGCCATCTTTGCCCCTCTACTGGTCGTCGCCTCCGTCGAGAGGGAAGTCATCCCATTACTGTCCACAACTGAAAATGGGTCTGTGAGTATTATTATGTTTATTAATTAAAATATTGGTAGTTTTGAAAAGTGATGTTTGTTGTGAAACGCCTTGTCTGCTATTGTAAGCGATATGGGGATGAATAGTGAATAACCAATAAATACTTTATCTGGAAGAATTTAAGTTGCACTGCTACCCTGTAAAGTCTTTGTTTTAAGTGAAGTCGATTAAAACTGAACATAACAGAACTTACAACTGGTCTAATCTAGTTTTGGACTCACGACAAGTTCCGTTTCAATCCTACCTAACTTTTCTGAACAAGATCTTTTTTGCTGAACACAATATCTCTCACCCTCGAAGCATTTACCCAATGTTATTCAAATAAAACAACTTCTTGGAAATAATAATTGTACTTCGTGCATGAGTAGTTTTGCTCCCATCATCAAATTTACAGTCCGAGACTTTGATCTTTAATATCAAGAATTGTTTAATAAATATTTTAGCTTTGAAGAGATTCCCGTTAATATCGAGCTGTTATTAATTAAAATATCTTGTGATGTAACCTTTAGGTAATACGAGTATTTAAGCGCAATTCTGGAAAGTCTACGTTAAATTGGAAATACGCTGATTATTCAAGTAATTAACAAAGTATAGTTAAAGAGAATGTTATTATAGTTTGATAGTTAAAGTCACAGCCTACCCCATGACACAAGCAATTAACACTATATTACATCATCTGAACATTCATTTTGTTTTTTGTTATCGATAAAGTAAGGTGACATTCATTACCATTGTATCGTAATTTAAATTTACAATTCTGCTGTCTTTTATTTGTCAATTTAAGTTTTTTATTTTTTTATTTAATGTACAATATTTTAATATAAAATTTTATAATAGGTTAGGAAGTATTAATTCCAAGAACTACAGGCATTTGAATTGTTCTGGAAGTTAAATTGAATGCTTCCCTTTTGTAATCTGTACGGAACGCAAGCGGGAATTTCAAGTAGACCGGATTTAAATTTTACTGGAAGTTGATCGAAGTACATCGAATTTATTTAATAATTTAAATAAAATAATATAAATTGGAATTTAAAATAAGTACAATTACATTAATTAAAAGCAAATAAAAACATTCCTCGTACTTCTGTGGTTATTTAGGTGGACATAATTAAATTTATTAGTTCACCATTGTAGCATACAGCGTCCTTTACAAGAAAATTTTAAATGTAAATTGTAAATTAAAAAGAAAATTTAAAATTAATTTTCATTTATGCTGTTATTAATTATCCGATTTCGTGGAAGGTAGGTTAATCTACAATTTATATGTAAACAAGTACAAACGTCAACCAATGAATCTCATTACGAATAAAATACAAAATACAAATTTATTTTCCATTCGTCGTTAAAATTTGTCAGACTTTTACACTGTGATTTATTTTGATCTGATTAAACGAAATTGTATACGATTGTTGTGTTTTACAAAATTTTCTTTCAATGAAATTTAATCAAATGCCAACCATTGCCTTTGTTCAAGCTTGTTTTTTTTAATGTTACTGATGACATCATTTAAATAAAACATAGTACTTAAATCAATAATATTATAGACCTAAAATATATTTATTGCTTCATTTGGATTTTGAAAATTAAACGTGAAATGCGCAAAAGTTTACGCAAATGCACTATTTTCTTTAAGTGTTAAAATTTCACATTATTGCCTAGGCTTGTGAGTTATACAGTTGAGTTAATTTTATACATTAAAATCTGATAACCTTTTACTTAAACCAAATATATTTTGACTTCCAGGTGTGGGTGGAGAGCAGTATTGAGTTCTGCACAGAGAAGTGGCCAAACACCATAAACAAGGAACTGTTCGGAACGTTCAGCTTCATATTAGTCTATGCGGTACCAGGTTGGTTGGTTTTTAACATTATGTTTATTAAAAAATAAAAACGTAAGTTAATGGTAATTTAACTACACTTCTACGTACTATAAGTGGAAAACATCGAGTAGGAGGGCTGGTTAAAAAAATAGAGAGGTATTTTGTTATATTGAGATTTTCGGATTTGCTAGCCTAAGTACTTGGTGTCGAATTCAATATATTTAATGAATGCACTTATAAAATTAAGAAATTAAAATTGTAGATAAAGATTTTAATTGGATTGGCTTTAACGAGTTTTTCTCTCAAAGCTTATCGCAGATTTAAAAGCACTATATCAGGCTCGTGCATGCGAAAGCTATTTAAATGTCTAAAAGCTTCAATGGAAAATCAATCCATGTGATCCGACATACAGCGCGTGTTGACTACATACTTCAATAACTTGGATGTGGTATTTTATACTTACATATGAAATGAAAAAAGAAAGATAGAAAAATAAGATTAAACTATTTACGCAGGCATTCTTAATTGAAAAGTTTTATCTTTTTTTAAACATATCTTTTGGCAATGATGGAAATAAATATAATATGATTCAAAGACAATAAAAAAATTCTAAAATATCATTTATTTTCAGTAAAAAATCTGAACAAAGCAATGTTCTATCAAATAACAAATTTAATTAACAAAATGTATGATCGATTGGTGTTTTTATGTCTGGTCTAATGGAAATAAAACCTAACCATTGAATGAATAACGACACACCTTCGTAATATAGCTGTAGAGTTTCAGATGTATCGCTTTACTTTTCGAAATAATTACAAATATAAATTTAATTTATAAATATTTAATTAAACGCGTTGTATTCTTATATACGGTAAAAACGAGTAAACAAATGACAAAAAATTACATTTCTAGAGCCTCACTAAAGCAATGAATGTCGAAAATTTATCTTACTAATATTATAAATGCGAATCTTTGAATGGATACATGGATGTTTGTTAGAAGATCTCCAAAACAGATACACAAATCTCTCTGAAATTTGGTATAGATGTAGAACATAATATGGAAGTACACATACGCTACTAATTAAGTTTTTTTTTACTCCCGAGCGGACGGTGTCTCGGGCAACTGCTAGTATTTTATAAGTTGAATCTTATACAATTATGTATCATGGATATCTCGCGTGTCCGTTTATTTATCCATCCATTCTTTCGAAATTATTCTCAGTTTCTCGTATGTACAATTCTTGAGAACTCGCACGATTTAATACTGACTGGCACGGAATAGACAGACAAATTACACATCAAGGCTGTATGCAAGTTTGTATCGAAGCCTTGTTTTTATTAGAATTAGCTATTCTTGTAGAATTAAAATAGAATTTTAATATTGTATCATGCAACCCTTCTTACCTAAAGTGATGCGCTATTGCAGTTTTTTTTTCCGTACGGAATTTTTTTCTGGTCAAAACCATTATTTTATTTATTATTTATTTTGTATTGTTTGAAAGAAAATTTTAGGTTTACATAATTTTCCATGGATATTTGTTCTGTAATGAAGAATTTAATGTCCTAAAGTGATATGTTTACATTTTAAAATAATTTGTAAAATTTCCAGGTTCAATCGTGGTGGTATCGTATTCGCTAATGGGGCGACGGTTGTGCTCAGTGCTGCCACCTTTCGACCAAACGGAAGGCAGCGCCAACAGTCAACAGGTATTTTTACAAACCAGTTATATCCAAAGCTGGGGAATTTTTTGGTAAACTTTTGGAAAAAAAAGGTTAAGAACCAATACTTTAATAGTCGCTAAGATCACTTGACAGTAGTAATGCGAGATGCAATATCTTCGTTCGTTATCATCTGAACTAATTGTCTTACAGCGTTTGCGGCTGGTGCGCGAGAGAAAGAGAGTTGCATGGATCCTGTTGCTGCTGGCCGTACTATTCGCGCTGTGCTGGCTGCCCTACAATATTCTGCAATTACTTATAGATGTAAATGCAGTACAAGTGGAGTCTGGAGCTTTGTTTCTACCGTACACTTTGCTTCTTGGTAAATAACATTTAATTTCTCTATATGACTATTTGTCGTATCTTTAAAATAAATAAGAATTAATGAATAATGACTAGATGAAACGTTAACCCAAGTAATGATTGAACAAATATTGTAATTTTCAGGTCATGCGAATTCGGCCATCAACCCGATAGTGTACTGCCTGATGACGCGCAACTTCCGGCGCTCGCTGCGCAAGCTGCTCTGCCAAGACCCCGGTAACATACACTCTAGTACTCATTTCCACGTAAGTTGGCACTGATTGATCACTTTTATCACACAATAAATAAGGTGTTGAACCCAAAAGACGCCCGATTGTCATTTGTCACGCTCCTTGCATATTTATATGTTTGTTATCATCTGATAAAATGTATCTAGGGCCCCTTTTTGAATTTATTTTCGGAACACCAATTTTGTTTTCACACTCCTCACCAATGATAAAGATCCTTTAAAGCGCTACTACCATCATATTCATATTTTTCTGTTCATTATGATTGCTGTTATTAATGAAAACCCTAAAGTTTATGGATGTGATAAACAATAAGATTAATATAAGCAGTGTATATTAAGATGAACAATTTTAGTTATGTACAACCCTAATGTGTTCATTTAATTTATGAAATGTCAGCGTTTAAAGTGTTTAAACATGCTTATAGCTGATAAGTATTTTAATAAGTTCTTAATATTTGTCCATAGATGCAAGGCTTACGTCAAAAGTCCAACACGTCTAGCATGAGAACGTGCACAACAGTGACATTCCGCAGCAGCGGTAACCAGAGCGGGCGCGGCCACTCGCCCAACATACAGTACGGCAAGGTGCACCGCAACAACTCGCTACGGGAACCAGTCTGGAGGGACCGACATCAAGCACGCTCCGCGCAGTTCCTTTAGACTAAGTTCATAATTAAAATCAGTTTCCACTACGCAACGAGCCGCCCGACTCCGAGTCTTCAAATATATTCACATTCTGTTACCGATATTAGATGAAATACTCTTACTAAACGTTTTAAACAGTTACAACACACACCTTAGTATATTTAAACTGTCAAAAATTCTTGAACTAAGTCTTCGTTTCCCTAAACCTTTGACTAGTCTAGTAACCTCTACAAAAATGTGAAGGAACAATTATTGTAAATACATTCGTTAAACTTCGCTCCCGTGCGTCTTTTTTTTTGGCGCGATAGTGAGCTACAGTATGTGCAGACTACAAAGAAACTAAAACATCCAATGCACAGGCTAAAATTAATTTAAATTTAATTAATTAATGTTACTTTCTAGAGGTTCGTTACACGGCTTATGTGGAGTCGGACACGTCAGTGGAAATGGTACATTGCTCATAGAAATAGCAATCTCACAACACTAGGAAAAATTTATTTCAAAACTACTTACAGATATGTGTACTTTTGCACGTAAAATTCGTAATTGACCACCGAAATATATGTAGTTAAAATCAATGGTTTAGAAATAAATTGATTTAATTTCATTTAACAGCTACTAGAAGATGTACTTAGTGATTTCAAATTAGTGCAATCACATAAAATTGTATCGTAATATTTAATTTACGTTTTGTGAATATTTGCGTAAAAATTGTAACTTATTAAAATATAGGCAGTTTCTTCAGTACTGTGTGAAACTAAATGTCTTTTTTTAATTTGAAGTAAAATCTATGAAAAAGAAGGATTTGTAAATAATATTATTAGTATTTAAATATTTTGTAAAGAAGCAACGAATTAGATTTTACTAAATTTTCTTTTCATATATAAACAAGATATTGTATAATACATTACATCACAATGTAGTCTGTTTTATTAATTTCCATTTATTTGATACTATTTTATATTAAGTTTGTAATTCTTATGATATATTCTCGAATAGATTATTCTAATTTTCTTAATTTCCCAATTATATTTTCTTTCATATAACCAACATAACCGTAAAAGGCCTTGTACTTAAATTTGCCAGAGAATCTTACATTTATAAATTTTGTAATGAAAGTTGCAATAGTTGATATATTTTATTTTGTAGTATTTCAGAATAAGACATTATCTTCTAAAACTTTGTAAGCTTTAATTATTTTTCTAGTCATGTTTTGTTATTTTTGTCAGTAATTCTTTATAATTAAAGATATAATTGTTCAGAGCAGTACCATGTTTAGTTTCACAACAAAACTTTGACAAATTATTTAAAAATTGGTACCAATTTTTTAAATTGGATTTTAAAATAATGTTTATGTTGTGTTTATTATTTAAAATAACAGGTTTACGATGTTATTTAAAATAATAAGCTGACACAAATAATTAGATACTTTTAAATAAAACATGGAACGTAATGCAATCATTTTTATGTACATTTAAGAAATAAGAAATTTTATTGTAATTAGATAGTGTTGATTTTGTGATGAACAAAATAAATGATTTGTAAATACAAAATGTTCCTTTGTTATTCAATAACATAATTACACTACTGTTTACTTGCACACATTACATCTTCATGTTGTTATTTTTATACATCTGTAAGTAGCTTTGCTTTGGTTAACTTTAATATAGGTTCAATGCAGTCACGCATATTGTTATGTCTCTTGCTTAAAATATAATGTAAGATGAAAATATGTTTCTAAACAAGTGTCACTGCAGTCAAAACCCACAACTACACCTTCACAATGATACAAATAGTTTCCAGTTAAAACAACTTTGATAGCAATATATTTTGAACTCCCGCGTTGGCTAAGTAATAAAGATTTTATTAAAAACATATGAATGCTGTTTGCTTGATGTGAAAATAGAAAACATATTGAATAGAGTATCTTATAAATAAAACAAAAGAGGTAATCGTACAATAAAGAACTTTAATTACTATAGAAGTAGTGAAGTTTGAAACAAAGAACTTTATATATAGTTCTCATTTCCGGTGTCGGCTTTGAAGTTCGCTAAACGACATAGAGCTTAGACTTTTCATTAGACAGGAGCTTATTTGGTCTTATTATCTATGATTGGGCTTAATTACTAAACTGGACATGACAATAAAAGAAAATTACATGTTGAATGCCATACGCATTTTCAAATCTTATTGTTATAAATGCGAAATTTAGATGGATGGATGGTAGAAGGTATGTCCAGAACGGCTTCATGCATAGCGCTGAAATTTGACAGATGTAGAACATAGTCTGGAAGAAATTATAGGTTACTTATTTCGTCATGGATGGAGTCGCGGTTGACTGCTATTTAAAGAAGGAAATAAACTGGTTTAGATATAGCTGAAATGATGATAGGTGGATATGATATTTTAACAGCGATCAGGTCTCATTCATCATCAGGTTCATTCACACATTCACACATTCATCTATTCAACTGTTTGAATCGATCAGGTAAGTACTAAGTACTACTCGCAGTCTGACAGAAGTTAGAAAAAACTTCATAAAGTGCTTATTTTATGTCTCTGTATGATTTTCCATTGTATGCCACCTAAATTACATTTATATTTAATTCCCGAAATTCCTTGAGATAGGTTAATCGCTCATTAAACCTTCATTACGTAAATAGTTCATCTTTTCTTTTTCCCGACAATTTTTTGCTCATTAATTTATAAGAACAGAATTTAGTTTTTATTAATAGCTCTAAGGTTTCACTGTTTAATCCTGAAATATTGTACCGTAAATAAATTATGTACAAGCGCGTTGTCCGGCTTTTCGTAAACTCTGGGCTTATCTTTATTGTTTAGAAAGGGTAGTAAAGTATATTAATTTATCTATTAATTAACATAATCGCTTGAGTAAGAATCAATTTTAGTTGTTAAGGAAAGAAATTGTTGTCTTATTTGAATTTTAATATTCGTAAAATATTACCCTTAAGTATAACTATGACTTACCATAATTTATTTTCCATATTTAAAAATGTCAAACGAATTGTTTAATTAATAAAATTACAATAATATGTAATTAACTAGACATTAACTAAGTGATAGATTATCTTGTTGTCGACTTTGTACGCCTCCATCATTCAATCACGTAGCAAACACTCAACTTGACTAAAATAAACAACGCGTACGCCTTTAGTTGTTACAAACATCAACAATATTTGAAATTTAAATTAGTTTACGCCAGTATTATGTTAAACGAAGCGTATGTTCAATTTATTTATAATCTTTTGCCTGTAAATTCGTCTGTTTCTTATAAAAAAAAAGCTGTGAATGGGAAGAGGATTTAAATTAGGCCTCCGATACGCAACTCATCAGACTAAAGCAGCACTACTTCCACTTGACGCCAATCTTCTATGTGGTCGTGGTATTACACCCTCCCGTCTTTCTTGGAACATATTTTCATTGCAGCCACTGTTAAATAGGTTTTTCATATTTTTAGATGCTGTTTATTTTTAGAACACCAAACAAAATAGAAACAAACTAAGAAGTATAAAATAAGCGTATCAAATACGAAAGAATAACTTTCGCGAAGTTATAATGTGAAAATGAAATGTACCGAGCATGTAAATTCTGAGTTTGCAGCGAGATTGTGGAGTTGCAAATACTATAACGAGGGAAAAGTTATCCCTAACTCAAATGCGAATAAAAAGTCATAAGGAAATGCTAATAGAGAAAAAGGTAAACTGGTCGACAGCTGTTTGCTGTAATGTTTTAAAACTTTTGCATATTAAGAATTGAAAATAATACTTATACTATGTAATTAACGCTTGAAACTTTTTAATGTTTTATTAAGCTATCCTAATCAGTGACTGACTAGTAAGTATGTACTCTCTATACTACATTTATACTTCCTTCAGTAATTAAAGACAAAATTATATGTATATTAGTCACATCTACATATTTGTGACAAGTTAGGGCCGCTTTTGCGTCAAAAAAAAATAATTAAAAATTTAGACCCTAAATAAAATAGGTAAATTTCTATTAAGTATGATTTAATTATTATCTTCTAATGATATCATTAAATAATTTGAAAATGATATGGTTAATAAACGCAATAGTATTTTATTTAAACTTGAGACTACAATAAAGATGTAGTCGGGGGCATGAGTAACATGCGGCATGCAGCACGAGGCACGCGGTTGCACATACGATGGGGAATCGATATTCGATTTAAGTCTTTAGACATGACAAGAGCTACTTGACGGCTTATTATAATTGTTCCCACGGAGTAATGAGACCAGAAGAGGATACGTGAGAGGTGTTTTTCTGCTATTTGGGTTTTTTATTTGGTCTTTCATCTTTGGTAATGTTTTGTAAGTTTAATATGAGTTACCAATCATAATCATGGTCCTTATTAAAATTAATGATTTTTTATTTAAATAATTAAGTATTAACAGAAAATAAAAATACGTCTAGTTGTAATGCAAGGAAATTGGAAATGTCCGCGGACCTCGGTAGCGGCTTCATTATTTCATATTCAGAGCGCGGCAGGATATTACTATCATTTCAATGGCTGACTGACATCAAGTTGCGAATGCAGGAAAATCTGCAAGGCGACGAGATTTGTCTTCATTCAAGATTCCAGGGTAATTAAAGTTTCATAATGGAACATAATACAAGTTATACTGACTGTAATGTAATTAATCATGTCTATATTCTGGTATATTTGTTATGTTTAGTAAAACATAGCCCCAGAACTCCAATGGATTGACTATTGTATTAATAAGTACAGTCAGCTTCATAAATCTGTGTACATCTATTAATATTCAGATAACTATATGCGCTTTCGGTGTAAAAAATACAAGTAATTGTAATTGGCAAGTTTCTAATTTTTGCAGTTGACTGTACATATTATCTTTGACAAAATATAGGCTCTAATAGTACAGTACAGAGTTATGGTTCTTAGTAACAACTGACTCAACATAGCGCTGATACAAAAACATCAATGTACAGCAGCACATTGATGTTTTTAAAGCTTATTATAGACACGAGTAGGTAAATTTTAAGCACATAGTTCAAGACTATAATAATGTTGTTGTACCAATTATTCATTGTAACCTTCTGACGGTAATTAGCGCCTGCAGTGTCGGGGGAATCTGAGCTTCGCAACATAAAACGAACACGCTAACGTACTTTAGTCGCAACCCTGACAAGCGGTATAAAAACGTCTCTTGTGAGATCCGGTTGTATTGGCTTTTGTAATTCAATTAATGTTACCTTGATCACGTAACACCCTTTGTTATTCATCTTTATGTCTTGACGTTTTTTTTGGCTTTAGTGGCTATTACTATTGGGTATAAAATATAGATGAAAAGGGACCGGTTTAAAGCCCCCTGGCTTATTCGAACTTGTCGTTGAATGTCTTACACTAAAATATTATTTCGACCACTTAGAAATTCGGAATTTGAATTCGGAATATTCGATTGTTTAATTTTATGATGTAGTGCTTAGGCAAATACTGATATTACCAATGGATGTGGACCACAAATCATAAATGTTAAAACCTCTTTCGGTTCAATATTAGAAAACAATTATTCTATGGATATTTTACAGTAAACCTGTTACTTTTTCGGTCCTGTACTTACTAATGTATTCACTGAGAGCGTGTCGCTAATGACGCACACCACATTAATTACAGCAAGCTAATGTAAAGGTCAAATCACAAGAAGCTTCAAATTATTAATGCATGCCATTAGTATTATCAACGTGTTAATTTGATATAATATAATGGCAACATTTTTATGAACTAAACTTTTAAGAACGCACAGCGGCAGCCTGTGCACAGTTTCAGTAGCGAATCGATGTTTTTTTTTGTTTTGTAATTTTAATGTCGTACATAGCCTGTTAAAGGTAAAATTTAAAACATAATGTTTGAAAATGTACACATTTTTTTTTAAATTGACAGTTAATATATTAATGAATCAGAATGAAAATAACTCAAAAACATAGTTGACAATTTTAATCAATCGGTTATAAAAAGTTAATCGTATACTACATTTCCGTGAAAGACGTTATTTTCAATTAACCTCGGCCCAAGATTTTTATAAGTTTAATGAAAGAGCATTTTAACAAGAGTAACGTCAGCAAAAATGTAAAGATAAGAGATCAAAGCATACTCTGTTCTTTTAAACGAGACGTCGAAGCGTTAGATGCATTACTGCTGGGTTTCTCAAATTAATATACCTATAAAAAAAATTAATATTTACTGAATATAATATTATTAGTTTATGTCATTGCAAAATAAATTATTACACTAATAAAAGAAATAATTTTAATATAGAGATTTAAAATATTAAATGCTAAAGTATACTAAAAAAATTCTAAACAATCTTCTGTTAAATACGAGTTTTGTTTCAAAGCTTTAAAAATGATCATGATATTATATTAAGATATCAGGTGCGTAATAATTTAAATTTGATTAACAATGAAGCATTACTAATAGCGAATGTAGCGAACGCAGCGCTCGCTTCGTAATTGAGTTGACTACATTTGAGGGTTAATGCATTTAATGTAAACAAATGCACAAAACATGTTTGGTCCATAACAGTAATAGTTATGAATTTAATATCAACGCTCGCTGGAAACTATTCTTCCAAAAATTTGTAGCATAATTTAAAATTATTTAAAATGTAATATTATAAATTATAACTGATTTCTAATTTCCCTTTGAATGAAAGTAAAATCTCGTGTTCATGAGAAATGTAGAAACAGTATTTTACGTTCTAATTCTCTTGTTTGTGAGAGTTGCATCCTTTGAAGAGATGTTAACCAGTTTGTTATGCTTATTTATTTGTAGAACTTAAATAATATTAAGCTAACATACTTTTAGAAATACATTGCTTAATATATTATGTATTTTGTTTTTTATTTTTAGACAGTTAAGAAACTGTATAAATAATATAACTGTAATAAATAGCTGTCACAAAATTGTTTACATTTGTAATAGGAACTTAATGGCCGTGCTTTCAAGTAACCATTTATTTATTTGCCCCTTTTAGTGTAAAAAAAATTAGGTAATTATTAGAAAGTAATTTTATCAAGACTCTTTGAAATTTCTTAATACAGATTAAAAAAACTTTTATGTGAATAAAAAATATTAAATTCCTTTAAATCAATTGACGACGATTACATACAATACCGAGAATTCAGTAATGTTTAATTTTGATAATACGACGCCAGTTCCATTCGACACTCTTCGGATGCTAATTACAGCTATTTTCGAACTTTGCATTTTCTGTTAACAAAT
>NW_013532721.1:8471679-8602546 GCF_000836235.2 Papilio xuthus
TTTTGTACCGTACGACCGTCTATTTCGTAGCAATATAACCTGAACTAGTAAAAGCTGGAAGCTAGACAATCTTTTGTTAACACTAAACCTATTGTTGTTCGGTTTTCTAAAGCTTTTAGTCAAACAGAAGTATTTTATTTTATTTGCTATCTCAGTGGTCAGATTTAAATAATATTAAAAATAACAGATGAATTCGGAAAACAGTTATATGTTTTATTTTAGTCGCTAGCTATTGCTACATCTCTATATTAATAACCTCTAAATTTTCGATTAATTCAAAGTAAATTAAATAGATTTGTTTTAAATTATCTTGGTTACTTAATAATTTTATTTATCAATTAGAGAAGATGATCTAACACAACCATATGCATTTTTAAAAACGTCTTTAAATTCATAAGAAACAATAACAAAAATATGGTGAAACATATAAGAAAGCTATGAGAACTCGCGTTATTTTACATCCAAGGTCTTGCGCTGTTTTGTTTTCGTTTCGTCGCCCTTCAGAAGAAGATATGAAAACGTAGAATATACAAGACGGAGCGTTACCTTCATTTGTGTAATACAAATATTAATTACTGAAGTATTTAGTTTGCGTTAGCTTTTACCTTCAGTTTTGCTTACTTACTATTAACTGTAAAGGAGCATTCAAAATTAAACATAAGAAGCGAATTAGTACATTCATAGTTTTAATAGAGATAATGTATTTAACACATATTTCTTTTAAAATTTGACTGATTTATTTAACAAAAAGCCAACTAGTGGTTAGTTTCTTAGTGCGCAGCATCAGATTACTTTCTTCCTTTAAAAAAAATAAACGAGTAAATTTTTAATTAGCAAGATATATTATTAAAATTCATTAAAGATATTTTTGAGTTTGTATTTCATTTTGTTTGGAAAGGATCTAAATAAAATCTTATGTTCACTTGACTCGTGAATAAATAAATAAAGTACACAACCAGGAATCAAGGTAGTGCGTGACAACTGTAATTTTATTATCAGCCCTTAACAAAGCAATAAAATAGAGTCGTGTTTGTTAGTACCGCGTAAAAACATCAATAAACCTGTGGCGTCGCTGTCGTTGTTAAAGGTCTTAATGTATCCGCCAGAGGTCACTTGACGTCCAGTAACTTACTTCTCATATTAAATTATATTTCACTACGCGATTTTATTTGCAACTAAAACATTAGATTTGTACCAGATATTTTTATAAATTGCCACGCAACTCTGATTTTTGATAATTATATTTGTACTTTCAAATTTAATTTATCACTGGGCGTTACAAAAATCAGCGGATGCGAATAATGATATAAGAAAATCTCCGCGCATACCGACTGTGAAATTTTATAGAACACAAAAAGCATTGAAGGGGTTTTTATGTATTAGCTAATTTCACTCCTGAGAGTCCAAAAAAATAATTGTATTACGTAAGCGAAGTTGTTGACGTCATTTAGAATTAAATGAAAGAAATAAAAGGGATATAAACTCTACTGCACATCTTGGTACAAACCAGTAACATGAAAAGAGTACAAAGTAGATATAAAAGCAAAGCGAGTATCATCATCATCATCATCAG
The DNA here is from genome assembly GCF_000836235.2 of Papilio xuthus. Classification (NCBI taxonomy): domain Eukaryota; kingdom Metazoa; phylum Arthropoda; class Insecta; order Lepidoptera; family Papilionidae; genus Papilio; species Papilio xuthus. Next base: position 8,473,253 of record NW_013532721.1, read on the forward strand.
CTCACTATACGTCCCCACCGAGGGGCTCGGAGCCTACCCTAAGTTAAGGGTGATTAGGCCATAGTCAACCACGCTGGCCAAGTGCGGGTTGGTTGACTTCACACATATCTAAATATATAAAGCGAGTATACCTTATATTATTAAATTATCCCATATTAAAGGTCGCACATAATTTGATTAGGTATACATCAGAAATCGCTTATAACACTCAACACAAAATGTAACATTTGCTTAGATTTTGCTATTCTGAACAATAAAATGTGTAAAGTTATTTACAAAATGACTGTGAATAAAATCGAATGCGGCGATTGGTTGTAATATAAATATGTCTATTTATATTTCTCGTAAATATTACTGTTATTTTAAATAATTTTTACATCATTAATTTCATATACATTTACATACATAATAAATTTATTTACTCATATTTCGATATATCTTACACATTATAAATACAAATATATATTCACCATACATCATGATGATATGTTAATCATGCAATGCATAATTCCATATCTTATAACATTCAAGTGTCAAGCAAAATATACGTAGGTACGTGATTCCAACCTGAGTGGCTTGCCGTCTGTTTATATTGTTAAGAAAAATCACATGAATTTATCTATTTTTTAAAGGGACAAGAGGAAGATATTAACCCAATTTTACCTGCGTAGTTTAACTAAATATTTAGATGCTAAATGCGATGTCTGTCAAACCTCTTAATACCATTTTGTAGTTATTACTAAGGTTATGATCGTAGTGGGTTGCCATTCAAAAGGAAGCGCAATAATGGGGACAAACTCATGTCGATGTTGAACAATTAAATTAAATTAACATAAGTTATTTATTTAAATACTTTTATATTACTTTTGTTATTTTATGTTGTTTACATGTAACACAATTACCATTGTCATAAATATTTATATAATAAATTTCTTTTTTTCTATAACTGTTCTTAGCTGAAAATGCCTCCAAAATAAATTTGAAGAAAACCATAGCTGGTATCTAAGCGGTTTTCTCTTTCGGCTTTGATACATCCGTCCCACTTTCCCTTTCAGAGTAGGCGTTCATTCAGTCAGATTGAGTTTTCTGTGTGCTGTGGACGCGCTGAAAGTCTACACATTACGGGAATGTGCCTGCGGACGTGTGTTAAAAATTCATACGAACGATGCTTAATTAAACGAATACTTGTTCTCAGATTTAATAATTTTAAATACGATGAAAGGGGTATAAAAAGTGAGTTCGTGCGTTAAAAAAAACTTTAATTTTAATAAATACTTAAAAAACTTAAAAAATTATGTTGTATGTAAATATAAAACTATAAAAAGTGCTATTATCTTAAATATTTCTTGTTAAAAAATGTGTCAGCTCCAAATGCTATGGTGTTAGGTTTGTTTGAAGTTTCATATTGTTAAAGTGAGTTGTGTGGAAGCAAAATGGTTAACGATACGTTCAGCAATGTGGACTATTTAAAGGATTTGAATTTTAGTGTGAGTTTAATGAATGAAAGCTTACGTTTAGGCGCTGAGTTGGATATTTTATTTCGTCCTGAGCGAGTGCTGATTGCACTCTACGTGCCAATTATCCTGCTTTCTCTTATCGCCAACATTCTACTCATCGTTGTAGCGGTTAAATGCAACTATACCAAAAAGTAAGTTTCAAAATAAAAATTCAAAATTTTAAATTTAATTTATTCCAAAAAACTGTAATGAAAAGTTGGAAACCTCACAATTTTCAACATACATATTCGGGAAAATATTGCCTGCATGATTTTCGGACAAAAACACAAATATAAAGAATATTTGCGAATATAAAAATGTTACAAAAATGTATAATGTAAACTGGCAAAAAATTGTCCAAATATTATGATGAACTATGACTTCAATTAGTTTCTTTCGTGTTTCGTCTAAACACGAAATAAATTCATTTGTATAGGAATTTATATCATTGAGTTTATATGATTTTCTAATAAAAGGACATTTTTATATTAAAAAGGAATAATATTTATATATGGCAAGCTCAGCTAATTAATGATGTTCTCTGAAAAAATACGAAATAATTATTAATGTGTAATTTGTTTTTTTATTTAAGTTAACGAGTAACAAAGAAAAATGAAAATGTAAAGTTATTTTATTACGATTTAAGAAAATGTAAACTCCTTACTACCTCTTAACTTTTACCAAACTAAGATTCTAACTAGATAATAATCTAGGAATATATTTTCTCTTAAATGTAGGAATAGGAATTCCTATATTTTTAGTAGATTAGAAGAAACGGATCTTAATATCTATGTTTGGTCATATGGAACAAAAGCTAGGATATACGGTCCAATAAAACAGAGTGTAGACGACATTCTCCTGACCTGGTACTAAGTATAGAAAAATAAACGTATTTGGTGTAGGCCCTGAGGGTTAGATGTAATCGACTCTGAAAGAATTACTTCTATATCAAACAAATGGATCTTTTAATATTTTTAATTACTTTTTTAATGTATCAAAAGGTAAAGGGTTTTAATTATATCAAAATGAATATGCACATCAAAACATATTTGTATTTATTAGATCTCTTGTACTAACAAGTTGAGTGTAAACAATGTTTTTACATAATGTTTCATGAAATGTTTCTACATACATGCAACAGGTGGAGAACGTAAAACTATCATTAGAAAAGAAAATGTTCATAAATGCTGTAACAAATTGATAATTTATTTATTTGAACCAAATCTTAACAAAATGTAATTCGGCTTTGTTCAAAAATGAACTGATAATTAAATAAGTTTAACAAAATTCTCAGATTTCATATAACAACAGGTTATATTATATCTAGCCGTTAGAAGCTTCTAATTAGACCCAAAAATTGCAAGTTTATATATTTCAGATGTTCAGTAATTAATATTTTGTCATATAAACTGCTTAAATGATTTAAAATATACATGTTATGAAATAGCAAGTCCCGACGATCGCCTAATACACTTGCTAGTTTCGTAGCGTGTTGCATGTACAAGGTTTAGAATTTATATCGATGAAAGCTAATTTCCTTGCAAGGGCTGCGCGTGTGACCGAGATGCTTATTTAATCTACAAGCAATATCAAGTTACAGTTGTCACGTCTCTATTGCTAGTTCATAAGTATACTACATTAGTTAAACACTTTACTATGTTAAATTTAATTAAAACAAAGTTATATGACATTTTTATACATTAAGTTGTCCTTCATTAATTGTACATGAAAATATAAATGTTACTCTTATTAGCCACGGTTAGTGTATTCGTATATGAATCCGGAGATACGATAATCGGTTTCAAAATATAACACAAATTACTGCAAACATTTTTATCGCGTTCACATAAATTATTTAACGGAAGATACTGTCAAACGTAAACGATATATGTTAACAATATCTTATTTGTAGATATTTATTACATAATGTTTATCTTGATGTGAATGAATCTGAATAGTTGGCAGATACAAGGTGAGTGTTGGACAACGGCCAATGCTAACACGTTGATCGTCACATCGAGCCCACTGCCACTTCTGCCACGTGAGAATATGCTGCTAAATTACAACCATTTAACACTTCAAAATAACATATAACGATTCTCGCACTACTTTAATTAGACGGTTAATAATTAACAAGCTTCGGGTCATTGAACTAGAAATGAGAAAATTCAAAGTATTTTGTGACAAAATTAATTCAAACTACATAACCAAACATTCTGTATTTAGTCCATTTAGATGTGAGCCGGGCACACACTAATTCAAATCAATAATTTCGAGAGCAATCAGGCGTGGCCATTTCTAGTTTATATTTAGGTGTACATATATTTAATGAATATACATATGTTTTTTATTCGTATATACACAACAAGGGTCTACAATTCGAAATTGAACACAGCTTAGGTACAGTCAGAACATTGTATACTCGAGTGACTTCAATCAAGTGGTTGTTTCATTCGATAAATGTCATCACTGAAATAGGAAATTGAACTCTTTAATTTTAAAAATGGAACGACGAAACTTTATATTAGTGTACACTGTAGTTGTTTATATTTTTTTCGTAATTCTTTTTTTTTTTAATTAAAATTAATATTAATTTTGTTAATATTTATATTTAATGTTTATAAGTACTCATCTCTGTACCTTTTTCTTTTTGTTAGTGTTTTGTTTAAATGATGAAAGAATTTCCTCGTTAAAGATATTCCTGAGTTTAGCCAACAAAGAATTTTTATCTTTTTAAAAATTAGCATAGATATGCCTCGCCTTTTGTCGGATATCTGCGATGTTTCGCTTCGTAGAATTAAAAATAAAAATGAAACAACATATTTTGGCTTTGTGGCGCATTGTTAAGCTTGAAATATGACGTCACTCATTACATCATACCGAATGTCGTGTAGATTTTTGCCATTATCTTTTATACTCTTGAACGAGTAATATGCTTTTATTGTTTTTGTGTACTTACTAGTTGTTTTTCAGATATGTACATATACGTATTTCGTTTGAGTGTAATTAAAATATGAGTTACGTTTACTTTAAAGTAATCTAAATTATTGCGGAGATCCAAATTTTACTTTTATAAAGACCTATCCAAATATACACAGAATCGTCAAGTAGGCTTTATTTATTATCCATATTTGTAACAATGTTAGATTTTTAGTATACATAAAAGCTTTTAATTTCAAACTCTCTACGTTTATAATTAGTAAATTCTTCTACAAATTATCTAACATTTTTTCAAATCGACTTGCGCACTGTTAAATATTAATGACACAAAATATTAATTCAGTGGACCTTTCTAGTTTCATAGCGTAGGCGGTTACTGTCAAGCGATGTATGTATTTCTTAAACAAATCGTGATTTTCCAAATAAAAGTTAGTAGTAGTTTCTTCAGTTCGTTTAGTGGCTTTTACTTAAGAAAGTTCAATTAAATGAACATAAGTTGACCTTTAAGAACTTTTTATTTAGTTTCACTTGCCCCGATGTTTGTCATCAAATATTGAAAATTAAGTTTAAATCACTTCCCTGTTACTGACTGAGCTGTGTTATGTCGCATACATCGCGTCACAATTGAATATTATAATAACAAGATGAGCTGGATGTTGACCATAGGAACTTTTCAATGAAACCACACGACCAGACCGAGTTTGAGCTTCTTGGAATCATGACGTTATTTTTATTTATAGTTCTTTTAATTAACAAGAACTAAAAGCTTTCGATTTCTTTATTTTAAAGACATTAATAATTAAGTTGGTAGTAAAATAAGGGGAGGAAGGAAAAACGATAGATATAATTTTTTTCTTTAAACCTGTATTTTGTAGTGACGTAATTCTGCCCATTAAGAAAGGCACATTTGTTGATAGAAGAATATAAATCCCCAGGTGTTAACTCGAGCACGTAATACGCAAAACGTCAATCAAAACACTGTTCAAACATCCGGACAGTCCAATTCGTTAGCTACAACTCGTATAAACGGAAACTCGTCTACGTGACGAAGAAAGATGGCTTTAACCTAATAGTTACATTCTCTACAATCACACGGACTTTATTTAAAATAGTAATTTCTCAGAATATGACAACGAGACTTGCTGTTTAAAGTAATGACTCTTATATGTCAAAGGAAAAGGACTGTGGATGATGACACTTATAGAATATTTTTTTTCGTGTAAGTTTTTCAATACATTTTAGGGTTATTTTCGAACAAATAAACTATCGAATCGAAAGAAAAACAACATTAATTGATCGTTAAGTCCGAAATAAATCTGTTCATTTTTAAATTCAATAATGCAAAATAATTCTTAGAAAGTATAAGATATATTGACATCTGATAAAGACATCGTTGGAGACAGTCGATAAATAGAATGTGTCCATTATCCGTCTCTGCGGTTAAAATAATGGACCTATCAAGGAGATTACTGCCCGCAGATGTTGATAGAAGACGTAGCTATTACATATAGGGGACTGCAGATATCCTATACAAGATAAAATGCTTTCTTATGAAGTATTGCGATGATATAATTGTCTTCTGCTTTCCTCTAATTGTATTTGACTGAAATATTTACGGCTAATGTAACTTGTTCATAGCTAAGTCACAAGTATGCGAATTGAGTTTGTGACGTTAATAGTATTAATTGTGTAATTATTAAAATAGGTTAATAGTACTTGGCATGGGGTTAACATTTATGCTAAAACATGTAGGCATTGATTTCAAACTTCCAATTAATTTTAAACACAATGGACGCTTCAACTCAATACGACCTATGTATCATCGGGTTTCCTGTTCGCGTGTCATTTTCCATACGTTGATATTAAATTTATTAGAAGCTAATATAATATAATATATTTTTATGAAATTATTCCGTTCAAATAAATGGTTATAAATATTTAAATCTATTATGTAACATTATACACAATTGTACTCAAACTCTTTAGAGAGGTTGACGTTGATTGACGAGTCGAGCTTTTTCGTGAAAAAAAGTACTACAAATAGTAAATAGACGTTTCATTTAAAGCTGAAATCAATATCTTTTTAATATATATTTTAAATTAGCATTCTTTTTGAGGAAACCAGCCGAAACAACAACGAGATGATCATCATCGTCCTTGGACATTCGCAATACCAGAGGAGCTGCTGATGCGTTCCAATAATGTCATTAATTATAATTCCCTTAATAAAATTTACTAAAAAGAGATGATTAAATTACCTTTTTTCATGTCAGCGTTTATTTAATTAATATTGTAGGTATTTTCTTTGTCACGCCTTTTTATTTATTTCAGACACTTAATTACTGGCGCAGTAATGTAATGAGATGGCTTTATGAGTCTACACCTGCGGCATTGTACTTGAGATTATACTCTAACAACCCTTAAAATTATTCATGTTTATTCCTTATCTCTAAATCTCTTTCATTAATGTTTTTTTAATACATTATATTATTTTAAGACTATCTTTATGTGTGTTAACTGTCTGTATATTTATTGCCATTGCGCTATATTAGACAATTTACAAAAGCAACATTACTTACTCACCTTGATATTGACCTGTTCTGCGGACCAAACCCGAATATGTCCTTCAATAAAAGATCATATTCCCCACATAGTACTTACAACATTATATTGTAGTAAATAGAAATCAATACATTTAGGAGCGGCATTCTTAGTATTAATTAACATGTATGTATGTATGTACACTATCGATGTAAGAGGTCCAAATTCTGTAAGATGTGATGTTTGTTGCAGTGTAACCAATATATTCCTCGTCAATTTGTCAGCTGCGGACCTGCTGGTGACCAGCATCTGCATGCCCATACAATTGAGCAAAGCAATCACTTTGGTCTGGTTTTACGGAGACACCGTTTGCAAAATTGTCAATTATATTCAAGGTGAGTTAAATGTAGTTGGAATTCTACAAACGAATTACCTCATTGTGTCGGAGTTTTAGTTTGATGGTCTTGTAAGTTTAAACTTTAAATATCAAATACCAAAAACTTCTCATAGACTTTTAAAAAGGCTTTTGCTTCAGCTCTACCTCAGAGAGCTCGTGAGAAACTCAGTAATTGCACACTTAAATAATTATATTCATGCACTCAGGAATAAGCAAGCTTTCTATGTAAACTTGAACGGCTTTCTCTTTATACTTTACATTTATAATGATCGTATATTACTTACGATAACAATAAAATGCTTAGTTGACTACAAGGAGGACAATGGAGACCGTTTAACTTTTTTAAAATAACAGAGTATGTACCAAATGCACATAATGTGCACTTTTGTACAAATTCGTAGTATTTACCGTGTAATTTTTAATTAATATCTGCTACAGCTGTTGGCTCTGACATCCGACTCAATAAAACTAATAAATAATATGATAAAATAAGCTCATAATTCTATTTTAGTTTACACGAACAGAGGGTAAAAAATAAAGAAGGTAATTTGTTCCAGGAGTGGCGGTAGCGGCTAGCGTGTTCACGCTGACCGCGATGTCTGTGGACCGGTGGCTCTCTATAGCACCGGAGCCACGGCTGCGTCCGCCGTCACGGCGCCAGGCGATGTTGCTGCTGGGCCTCCTGTGGGTCGCCGCCATGCTCGTCTTCATCCCGCTACTCGTCGTCGCCACCGTCAGGAGGGAGGCCGTGCCTATCATATCTAAAGCGGCTAATAATATATCTGTGTGTAATTTGTAGCCTTAACTTCTTATAAGTAGCATAGCTTGTAAGTAATTGCCAAATTACTGTAGGATTAACTTTCAAAAGCAAAGTTTTTTTTTATACACGAGTACAATAGCGTCGATTATAAAGTTTATAAGCCTTGCTCTAAAATAAAATGTGCTTAAATAAAGTAGAGTAATAAATTCTTAGTATTTATACTGTAGAACAATAGTTTCAAATATATTAGATCGCTAAGACCGAGTGACCTAACTCAAAAATACCGAAGACATGCGAAATCTCCCAATCCGTGTCGAAGCTGATGCGGGGATTAGGTCCGACAATGAAAAATGAAACGAATATGTGTTTTAGGTTAAAGTCTAGTTTGTTGCTAATTGCTAGTAAAGTTTCTAGGCTGGACACAAATAGACCGTCATTAGTGTTACGTGATATTTCTCAGACATTAACGGATTTGTCGCTTTCCGCTAAACAAGGCCAAGTAGATTGAAAATATGGGACAAATACTATTTTCATACAGGATGTAGGATATACGGCAGGTTCAGTGGAAATACCTAATAACACCTTATCTCTCCTTATAACACTTCATTATTTCTAGATAGAAACCAGAGACGTGCACTTTTGCACAGAGGAATGGACGGGACCAGAGACAAGGAAAAAATTTGGAACTTTTAGTTTCACACTAGTGTATGCGATACCAGGTACGTCTGTCAACGCAAACTATGAATAGTGATTTATAGATAAACAACAATATGACTCAAGCCTGTAACCCAGACGAGTAGGCAGAGACTTCCATTTGGCGCGATCCTGACACACCTCTCTCGCTTCTTCCAAGTTTCCATACATCTATGTAATTAGCATTATTTATAAAAATTATGAAATTTAAGAAGTATAACATTTACAGATTACTGTTTAAAATGGCGTAACGAAATACCTGTCGAAATAAATAATTAGCCCAATAATTAGATTAAACAACAGGGCTACGTAATTATTATATATTTAATACTGAATGTAATTAAGTATATTACACGGACAATAGACAGCTCAACATTATATTATGTAAATACACAGGAAGCTATCACATTATATTATGTAGTTACGTAATCTTATGTTGGTTTTTGTTAATCGAATACATAATAAGACTAATAGTTGTTTTCTGAGTGCATAATCTGTATAAAACGTAACGTCATCCCTTTAACAAAACAGAGATTGTTTTAAACTGGGATTTTAGTCTTACTCTAGACAGCCACAGTAAGTTTTTTTAATTTGTAGGTTCAATCACAATATTGTCTTACGCGTGCATGGGCCGCACATTGTGCTCCGTACGACCTCCGTTTGACATCGATGAGGGGAATGTCAGCATGCAACAGGTACATCTACATATTATGTATTTTCTATTTATCTACGAATATACATATCCTCAGATTCGTCATACAAATAGACTTTATTTTTACCCTGCTTATGTTACCGAAGTATGAATGATTTAATATACTACAGACGTAATATCACTTGGATCACATTTGGTTTACGTGAAGTAAGTTTGATATCGAAAGGAAAGGTCACATTGACCAAAATAGTTCGGCTCAGACAAATAGAATTGATATGTTAAATTATTATTTGCAGAGGTCACAAGATTCGCGGTCTCTTTGAAGTAGTAACACCCTTCAATGTTTGTGTTTTATACTTACTTCAACTCATTGGTAATGCACATATGCGATATTAGCTTGGTAGATAATATTGCGAAATAAAACTCAATTTAAGTGACCAATAACCATGACATGTACCACAATGATCAATGAGTATCAATAAAACTTGCATATCTCTATGAATAAATGTACAATCCATTAAAGGCAGTGCAGGAAACCTTGAAAGCAGCGTTCATTTCGCTATTTTAGCGATACTGAGAAAGCTGTGTTACACGGTTGTTTGCAGATGACATTAGCGGTAACGAACTTAGCGCGCCACGGTGCGGCGGCGGCAAATGCTTTTATTTTTACTTTGTAATTACATTGTGGTCAACATTATTATGTAAAATTACCGCGACTTGATTAACTAAGCGTTGACATTTTACAACAATTCCCGAGTAAGGAGTTCGGGGAAATAACGAACGAGTAAAGCTTTTAACTACAAATAGATTCAAAAGTTTGTTAATATCCGTCCGATCATAGCATCATATTTCATATTGATTTTAGCAATGCGCTACATAATAATAGGCCTCATGCTACATGTTCTTAAGAGTTATACAAATCCGTAATAAAAGAGGCAAAAATTAATAAATGTGCTTGGCTCTTGTAAATAGTTGCTTTTGTTCCAGGGTATACGATTGATGAAGGAAAGGAAGAGAGTTGCATGGATCCTGTTGCTTCTTGCCGTACTGTTCGCACTCTGCTGGCTGCCATACAACATAATGCAATTGTTGTTGGACATGAATGCTGTCGATCCAAAACATCTCAGCATGTATCTACCTTATGCATTGTTTATAGGTAATGGACTATCATTACTTATTTTATTATCTCTTGTATGTAATCTAACAGTTATTACCATTAATTTGCTTAATAATTTTTAAGTAATCAATTTGAGGTAAAATTAGGCGGGAAAAAAGTGTGAAAAATATTGAACAAAGTGAATATAGAAATTTTCATTCAGTTCTTGGAAATTAACTACACTCTTATATACTATTATAATATTTATGAAATGTTTGTGGTTAGTAATGCAATGTCATTGTAGCAAATGGAATCTATTGTAGACATGATAAAATTATCTCACAATGACAAGCATTTAAGCATTTTTGCTTTTATATAAGCAATAATGGCGCTTTTAACCTTTCAACGGATGCGAATAGGAATTCCATACATTCAGTGTCGTGACATTTGTGTCAAAGTAGTTTAGTTATTGAAAAGGGTGCGTTAGGCTGAAAGGGAAAACCGTCCTATGATGTTTTACCACACATTTCAATGACAATCTGATAGTAAATTGAATGACATTTCTAAGTAGTCATTTTCTGACCTGTATTTTCAAACTACACCATTGTTTTTTCATCTACTACTATGGCAGTAGCCACTTATATAATTGTATCGTAAACAATGATATAGTTAGCTCATAATGTCTATATCAAAATTTGCATTGACTTTAGGATTAAATACGGCAAACTCATCGTCTGCTTTAGATTGCCTTCACAATAAACAGAGTTATCATTACTATTTGTGTTAATAAAAATCACATCACTACAATTTTAAACGATCTATCGAGGTTAAACGACATATACTTTGGAGGTCGTTTATAATTGTTTTATACGCGTAGGTCACGCGAACTCCGCCATCAACCCCATAGTATACTGCCTGATGACGCGCAACTTTCAAAGGTCAGTGCGGAAACTTGTCTGCGGCCGCGCCGCCTGCAAACAGAGCAAGTTTACGGTAAGATATAGTGTATAGTAATTTTATCACACACTATACGTCTCATATATATGCTTGTGAAGTCATATAAAGTTCCATATAAAGCTTGTAATGTAAAATGTGAAAAAAACATGCCGCTCACCTTGACCCGTTATAAATATTAGCTACGGACGATTATCCCGCAGTTTAATAAAAATAGACTGAGTTTAACGAAAAATTAATAGGCAATAAATATCTTATATTTCAGTGGAGATGTAATCAGAAGCCGGAGCGGTCTTCCAGTGACTACGAGCTGTACCACGAACCTCACAAAAGATGTTACATACATGTAAGTATTAAGTTATTTGTTCTTTTACAATTTTACTAAAGCTAAAAGGATGTAAATTTGAATTAATTTAATTTTTCGTCCTTATTATGCATTAATTTTCCAGCTTTAAATGTCTGGTTTTTTCAAACATGTTAAGCTTATTGGTGGATTTTTGTGGATTAGATGAAAACATTACGTCACAATGGCGAGACGCATGGCGGGTTAGTAGTGCGCGACCCGCGACAGACGACACAGCTGAGCCATGTGACGCGCTCCTCGCGCCGCACTGCGCCCGCGCACCTCCTCTCCGCCGAGATGCTGCAACGCCACGGCCATATTGATCTCAAACGTTGATCTGACTACTGTACTGTAAATATTTTTTAAAAGAAATATACTTTCTCACTTTACAAGTTGTCGTCATTTCGCACCTACCGCGGAATATTTCTTTCGTTCTCTCTATAAGAGTTGAAATAAGCTTTGTTATTTCATAATTATTTTTTAACACCAATTCATTAGTTCCTTTAACAGTTTCTCTTTTACAAACAGAATACGTGTCTAGCAAAAATTGGTTAGTAATTTTCAACAATTACTTAAATTATTTTAAGTTAATTGTGTTAAATACGCGGTGTCGAGATAATGCCGGTTGCAGCAAACAGTTAGCTCTGAAACAGTGCTCTGCGCTTCGGTGACCAGGTCTAACATAATCTGATTTACTTCTGCATGGACGAACAATAGGAATTCACAAAGACGTCGAGTAGATATCCAATACCTTTGACATTAAGTAATAGACGCAACAAACCTAACTATTATATTATTATACAAATATTGATGGTACCTGTAGCATAAATCTAAATTATCTTTAACAAAACAAAAACATAAGTTACCAATCTTTTAACCTATTCATACAATTAATACTAAAGGCAAATATTTGTTCTCATCTAATATGTGTACACATATTATTAGAGGCCACATTACGTCAACAAACTGCGGCAAAGAGAGGACACATCTCGTTGATTAAAACTGTATATCTGTGTAACTTAATGTCAATAGCTGTTACAACAGTCTAGTAGCTACATTTAAACATTTATATTAAAGTCTGACAAATGTACCTCATATGAATTAAATCGACACGCAGACACGTAATAACATCGTCGAAAAGAATTATATATAAAAGACTAGCTGTCGCCCGCGACTCCGTCCGCGTGTTTGTCTAAAAAATAAAAAAAATAGGGGTGGACTACCCTTAACATTTAGGGGGATGAAAAAAAGATGTTGGCCGATTCTCAGATCTACTCAATATGCTCACAAAATTTCATGAGAATCGGTCAAACCGTTTCGGAGGAGTATGGGAAGGAAAATTGTGACACGAGAATTTTATATATAACATTTACAGAGCAACAAATAGTAGATAGAATTATTTGGCAGCTAGTTTCATACGCGCCATAAGCTAACAGTCTAACAAAACTTATTTTATTACGCCCTAATAAAATAACGACAAAAAACATCGTGAATTCGGCGTGAATATTATTTTTTCTATAAATAGAAAATCTGCTAATATCGGCTTAGTAACACCATTTCCAATTAAGTTTGAATGTATTTGAAAATAAGGGGCTATGTCACACTTAAAAATGTATTGATAATAGTTGTTTATGATCAACAGGTGAATAGTAAACGAATATCTTTCTATGAAATTTGTTTCGCTAACATTTGTTGTCAATCTCTAAATCTTGTATAGTAAAATGCTTTGACATATCAATGATACGATTAGATAGATGGGTTTCCCGTAAAGGTCGCCAGAGGTCAACCGTTGTTGAGTCGTGTTCATTGCAAAATGTGTTTTTTATGTTGTAACTTTGAAAAAAAATCTTTTAAAGTTAAAAATAAACACTATCAATCGAGGCTCGGGGTTTTGTCGCGTCGCGTGGAATCGTAGATGAAAGTTTTCACGAGTTTTATGTACTATATTCACTCATTTTCTACGAAAACATCTTTATCACAAGAAATTAATGTTTAATTTATCAAATCAGTGAATACGAGTACTTGTTTACGAGAATATCAGTTCCACTTTTAATTTGACCTATATTTACTGCTTCAAAAAGTATAATTTATTTTTATACAACCAGTAAAATTATAACATATACATTTATAATAGTAAAAAAGTTTATACAAATAAAGTTTCTTTTCTCGATGCAGATTTGATTTTTCGTCTATTAATCTTCAATTTAGAATAAGCAAATTTAGCTTTAGGTAAAACAACAATGGAGCGTCGGTGGCTCAGTGGTTAAGCACTTGACTTGCAATCTGCAGGTCCTGGGTTCGAATCCCGCCATGTACCAATGTGTTTTTCAATATGTACATTTATCCGACGTTCTTACGGTGAAGGAAAACATCGTGATGCAACCTGCACATTTCTGAGAAGTAATTCAAGAAACTCAACCAACCCGCACTTGGCCAGCGTGGTTGACTATGGCCTAATCACCCTTAACTTAAGGTAGGCTCCAGGCCCCTCGGTGGCGACGTATAGTGAGCTGATAATGATGAGGTACAACAATAAAAGCAGATATAAACAATTATTATTAATAGCGATGTAAAAGTCCTAGGATACAATGATGTTATAAACTCAATTAACCAAGTTGTTGTAACGAACTCGGTTGTTTATTTATCTGTATTGTAAAGATATTAAATAATACTGGCCATAATTAACAAATTACAAATTAATAATTCTTTTTAAAGACGCCCGAAGAAAATTCTTTCTTAAGAGTTTGTTACTAAATAGAAATGTAATATTTTATTTTGACAAAAGAGGTAATAAGTAATTCGTTGTAAATTATTTATTGCTTTGTTTTAATTATTAAATTTTGATATTACTAGTGTTTAGTTATGTACAGGTATTCAAATATTTAAACCTATTTAGATAGGTAGGAAGGTAGAGAAGTATTGTTAGATGGTAGTCAGTATCCACGTCAGTGGTCGAGCTGAGATAAACTCAGTGTACAGGGGCTATAAAAGTTTTTACAGCATTGTTTAAGTGCAGATTTAGTACTCATAGAAGAAAAATGCTGAGTGTGTGTGTACATATTTTAGAAATTAAAATACATTTTGTGTTAGCGACTAATCTTAAAAAAAATATTAATTATTTAATTACAGAAAACTAGATACCTATAAAGGTTTTATGTATGTAAAATATTTTTTTATTATTTATTTAACTATTACCCCCTTTTTTAATAATCAGGTTCCTGGATTAGATTGCGAAGTGGATTTGGAGGGGAGTGTATGATAAGGTACGGGAAATATCGCCTTACCGTGCGTCTCTGTGATGATTATGGGTAGAAAAGGAATGCATTTTCAAATGTGGATTTGTTCAGCGGTCACTTCGCCATTTTAGTGAATCCCGATGGTTGTTTGTTCGTTTACACTGAATTTTTGATTCATTTTCATACTTCGCCGAAGTATGATTCTTTTAAATTAAATAGTCGAGTAATAGTTTTGAATCTTGTGATTTTTGAAGAGTACGCGGCTGATGCAAGTACTATTTCTGTTTTGCTAAAAAGATATGTACACGTCATTCCACAATAACATGCGCTTGTTTTTGCAAACGTTATGTTTATGTAACTATCGCTTTTATTTTAAAGTATTCTATTTATATTCATTTAAATGTGAGTCGAAGAACAAAATAAAAGATTTGATAAAATGGTTCTTTGTCATGATGGGTCTTAGTCGCGGTGACACGTATATTGAGAGATATTGTGGTTTCTT
Source organism: Papilio xuthus (assembly GCF_000836235.2). Classification (NCBI taxonomy): domain Eukaryota; kingdom Metazoa; phylum Arthropoda; class Insecta; order Lepidoptera; family Papilionidae; genus Papilio; species Papilio xuthus. The sequence continues at coordinate 8,488,863 of NW_013532721.1, forward strand.
TTTTGTCAGATAGAACTTTAAGCTTTTGCCTCTCAGTGATCATCATATTAAACACTTAATTCGGGGATATTGTCACTCTTATAGACCATCATTTTCTTTATAATAGTCCAAAATTGGTCTTCCAATACTGTCCAAAAAGGCTTGTAAAGTAAAATAGTCAATAAATATTTAAAAAACGTAAATCTCCTTGTTGTTGTGTATCATTATGTTGTGAAAATAAAAAAAAAGTTCAATTTAAATGCAAACAAACAGAGGACAATTAAATGATTCGTTTTCATGAGCAATTAATTCTAGATTGAAACACAGCTTTAAAGTTTGATGAGCGGCAAATCGGAAAACTGAATACAAAAGGATCTGCACGAAATGAAATTGTTGTTATTTTCCGTCGTAGTTAAGTTACGTTACTAAGAAACCGTTTTTCTCATTTATTTATACATGCCTGCAGTTAGGATTCCGCTTAAAAAATAAGACAATTGAGCAAGCCTATTGTAATTTTCCCTAATTCGCCAGTACGAAAACACACTGACGGGTCTTTTGTGTTCTAACAAAGACAGAATATCTTCTTGTCGCCCAAGTGATTAAAATAATTTATGGTCTTTTACATAAATTAACGTTTTAAGTTACGGACAAAAGTAAATTCCTACTAAAGTATTGACCTAAAAATTCATATGTGAACGAGCTGCTATTATTTATTTTTTACAATTTAATTCAGTGCCTATTGAGTTCATACGATATTTTGCACATACAAGGGGCTAGTAGAGGTAATTCATTGGTTAAACGATTTTAAATTATTCCACGTTTAACAGTGGTAGAGCCCGCAATTATAATATTTGTACGGTGCAAGAATGAACCTGCTGGCACGGTACAATACTTAGACCTCATAAAAGACAGGTATAAAGTAGGAGTAATTCCGCGTTTCATCTCATGGCTGTCCGTGCCGGAGGCCTAATTTTCATGCATGTTCTTTACCTACCCTTTTCTCATAATGAAACAATCACAAGGGGAAGTAGATGAGTCTATGTAAGTATAATGGTACTAAAACATACCACGCGACGACATAAAATATTAATTAACGAATCTTTATAGCTTCAAGAATGTCGTTAGCGTTAATTATAACTTTAGTAGTTGGGACAGAAAAAAGTGATGGCTGATGGCCTAGTTTTAATCTATATGTATGTCGCAGTGAGTTGTGTCAGCTAAATTATAAAATCGGTCAAGGTAACGATAAATTTCATCTTTTGCTATACTTTGTTATTTTCTTTTAATAACGATGTTAAGCTTCCGTTTACTATAGCATCTTTACTAAAATAAGGTGAAGTTTCGATCGGTAGCGGTTTGGTCGAGCTTTGGTCAGTTTTCAGTACATTAAAAAAAGAATTGTCATTTGAAATAAAATTGTTTTGTTTGTCTATATATATGTAGATTTTATTATTGCAAAAAACCGACGTAGAGCAATGTACAAAAATGTGATATAAATGTTTAGATAGCTATATTAATTATAACTTAATTCCTGATTTTGTTTATTTAGGAAGGAAGCTGATTGAATCATCCTCACTTTGGCGGATTAATTAAACCTCCCTGTTATTGCGATTGGCGATGCGATAGCGGCTATTAAGTAGATAATTTGTTTTGTTGATAGTGTTTTGTCGAGCGGCAATGTAAATAATTAAGAGAGAAAGATATACTAATTGAAAAATAATCACCAGTATAGATAGAATTATGATGCGCGCGGACAAAGCGAATCCTTCATTATAATGTTTGGACTTTTACTGTCAGATGTTTTTTCAGAACATTATATACAGTTTGCAAACATTAAATGAACTTTTCGCTTTCCTTTTAAAGTGGAATATAATTATGCTATTTTTTATTTTATCTATTTAAATACTACTTTAGATACAAGTAAAATAAGCATTATTCCTTTTCCTTTAAATAAAAGTTGGAAATTAAATTTGTATTGGTTAAACCCGAGGTCGGCCATCTTAAAAACCCTCTTGTTATCGGATTCTGAATGTTTACGATGAAATAAAAGCTTATTAACTGAAACAAAAGAATCACGTGCCATATATTTCAAGCGCAAACTTTTTATGTACACAATTTTTATCTGTATTATAACGTTTTCATTAAAAAGTTTAATTTTATTTCGCACTAAAATTAACACTGGATTGCTATACTTTTTAACATAAGATTTTAGTTTTCGTAGTTCATTTTATGACAATACATTACCTATACTGATATTAAAAAGAGGTAAAGTTTGATTGTTTGTATTGAATAGGCTCCGAAACTACTGAATGGATTTTTAAAAAAAAATCTTACACTGTTGGGAAGCTACACTATCCCGGAATGTCATAGCCTAAATGTATTATTAGATTTTAATTAATTCCGCACGGACGAAGTGGCGTGCGCCCACTATATATTATAAATTTATTTGATTTGAATGTTTCGCAACTTTAAAATTTTGCGCTTTACAATTAATGCTTTACCTACATTGGGGTTGAAGTAATGTTTTAGAGTTTTTCGTACAGCAATAAAGTATACACGAGTGAGTTATCATAAAAACGTTCAATGTTCAACAAGCCGTTCATGTGGAAGTGTAAGCTCACAAAACAAAATATACATATTTTCCCTAGTTTAATTCTAAAGGCTCCGTAGTCGGGAGTGTTTTGATACCTTTCTTATGAAACTTGTCAGTTTCTCTTATGTTTATTTAAGGACAAGAAATTAATAAACTGAAAACTATAAAAAGTTATTACTACTACTAAGTATTCGGTAAAGTAAAGTACATAATAGATATATAACATGAATAGCTTCATTAAAACTAATTAGTCGTATTTTATACAGGAGTTTACTTTTTGTATGAGAAAAGCCATTAATGTGTTATATTCTACAATTTAAAATACAGTATGATGTTTTAGCAATAACTAGAGAAATAGACAACCTTCGGAAAATTAATTAAAATTCAAAGGACTTATACTTTCTTGATAATTCAATAACTTAATAAATGTTCTTTCCTAGAATTAATTTAACTAAGATGGCAACTAGATGAAAAAGTTGGTCCTAAAAAATGTATTTAATATTTAACTACGTAATATTATTAAGAAGTGGAAGGAGAAGGATGTTTGTTTTGTTCTCTTGTTTGACTAAATAATTCTACAATAGACTTAATTATCAATTTTTTCGTAATAGCGACTTCAATTTCTTAATTTAATGTGTAAATTTAATTCTCGGAGTAATTAATCCTTTTCTGTTATTTTTTTTTCCGCTGTTTTCTTTATTTGATATTGTAAAAACTTCTTTAACCCCTCGATGACTCTTATGAGTAACTTTGTTAGTGTTATAATTAACGCAGCACGTGTACAGCAGATCCAAAATAAACCATATTATCTCTATAATGCTTATTATTGACCCTCCTAGACACAGTCCGAACACGCCGCCCAGATTAGCTGAAATTAGGAAAATGTTTAACATAAATATTTATATTCTAATTAGAGAACTGCCGAAGGTTGAGTTTTAATTTGCATTTTGTTTTTAAACTTTGACGGAACTTCGATATGGACCTTAATTTAAAGGAATCACCAGCGGAGTTTTGTTTAATAACATTGTTTTTGTAAGAAACAATGTTACCAGTACATACCCAACATCTGATCCCACGTGTACAGCACTTCTCGTCTGTACTTCATACAACTATTGTCTTCAAAATGAACAGTTACGCGACTGTTTGTTCGAGGAATTCTGGAAATTAACAAATGAATGGCCATAAGATTAGTATCTTGGCTAATTTAGTCTTCTTTCTCTTCGTAGACTTTTTTTTTATAAGGAAAAGATGGGAAGTGGTAGTGGATTTTCCGGATAAAAAGGTGCACGGGAAAGGAAAATATTCTCTTAATGTGCATGCCCTCTTCTGTCGATTAAGGGTAGGCAGCGCATATGCGATTGTATATGTCTATGGGCAACGGTCATTTGCTGTTTCAACGATTTTAGGTGACGGATAGCGCGTTTGCCATCTTATGACAAAAAAATGAGTAGAATTTAGGGCTGCTATACACGGTCTTAAAGCACTTGATTTTGAAAGCTCCAAAAGGTCGATGTTTGACGATCAGTTCAAGTTTACCATATCGATTTAATCAGCACTTCTATCGGTTCTTAACCCTTTATTTGTTACTTGTATTTGTATAACAAGTGTACTGTACGGTTGTGTGGTTTAATGAAACTTACCTAATTGTTCGGTCTCGTTTTAAATATTCCACTTCTGTTTCATACTCGATATAATCACAGTTCTGATAGCAATCATTATGAGAAACGACTTCACGTATGTTCCCTTGAATAAATTCTGAAATATTCATACAATATCATTTATGAATAATTTAATAATAACCTCGTTATATTCATTAAGTCAACAATCAAGCGATAAATTAAACAATGCGTATGAAAACATCAATTTAAAATGATAAGTTACTATAATGTATTTCAAATAAGGTAAATTAAATTATTTTCTATGTAAACAACAAAATTGTACACCGATTAAAACTATCACAACCGATACGCAATACGTCGTTAATTATTTGTCCAAATAAATTTTAAAAGGTATTAAATAAAATTTACCCAAAGAATCATAAACACAATTAAGCCGGCCCCACGAGCACGCAGGAAAATCTTCAACAGACAATATGCTGGCTGCAAATAAATTTTACGGAATAAAAGAAAAATAAGTAAAAGTTAACACTCTGTTACGATGCCATTAATGTGATTTACCTTCAAAGTTAAAAGGTATACATTGACAATATTCGATGATTTTCTTCATAACTAAATTCATCATACAGTTTTGATAAGAAGTAGCTCCAGTTTTTAAATCCTAAAAGAAATTTACGCAAACTTAAATATAAAATTAAATACGTTACCTATCAACATCATCAGAATATCATTTACGTCACCTTGTAAACTGTTATATAATACATTAAAAAGAACTTTTCCGATGTATATGTGTTCTTCCAGGCTATGTTCTACATCTAAACCAAACTTCAGAGAGATTCTTTCAGCCGTTCTGGAGATAGCTTCTAACAAACATACATCCATCCAAACATTCGTATTTATATTAGTTAGATTTTTTTTTAATAAAATATTAGCAGATTTTTTTGTAAATTTAGTAATATTTCTTTAACCATTCCAACTAAGCTCTAGCTTGTGCTAGGATATGGTTTATGACAATAGTCGAATGGCGGAATTCGAACCCCCGACCTCGTGGTCGGAAATCCGTACCCTTAACCATTGGGCTATTGACGCTTTTTGTTCATTTCAACGTTTAATTAAAGTAAAGGATTTTTGTACATATATTTATCATAATGAGAGCAAAGTATTTACAGTATCAAGAAAACACTTTCTGTTAGATAGCGAGAGAGCTTTAACATCTGCGGATGAATCCATTAGCCACACAGTGATTGTGGCATCGAAATATGCCCCACTTGTGATTGTTATAGCGTTGTCTAAGATCGTTATCTTGTCGTCCTTGTCGATGACATACAACTAGAAAGAGAGAAACCATTACACATTTGATTAAAATTTAAAACATATAGATCTTTGTATTGTTTTATGACAAAAAGTATAATATATAGAGTTCTTGATTTTGTCATTCGTTACTCAAATCGACTTGATCTTGTTGTTTGGAAACTTTTATGTAAACTAGAATCAAGTCAGATCCAAAAATGGATGGATTTTAAAAACAAATTTGTTTTTTTAATTAAGAGCTGATTAACTAACTGATGCATATCCATCACTCTTATTGCCGCTGCTAAAATATTTATCTGTATTTACTGTGATATCTAAGCCTTCAGTTATCTCTGTACCTCCTGCGAAATTCGTTCCTTCTTCAGCGTGCAAACTGAAAATTATAAACATAGAGAAGGTTCAATGTTAAATAGAATCACTAAACTAATAAGTTAAGGGTACGGACATCTAATTACGTGGTAGTAGCTTACCTAAAATAAGTCAAATCAAATTTACAACAGTAGCCAAGATATGTCAGCACTGTACGAAACATTTCCGAGCAATTAATGAGCTTTGATCGCCAAACACATTTCTCTATCAAAACTTCACATGGCTTCTTGAACTGGTAAAATAAGGAATAATTTTGTTAAAATTACAATGTCCTTGATATAAGATTATTAAATTTTCTTGACCTTTCATAATAGCTAACAACGCCTAATCTACAGCGTAGGCTGCTCTAAGTAAAGAATATTTTCAGATCCGTTCTGTGCAGGCTCAGGTTGCCTCAGGGTGAAGGAAAAAAACATTAGTGCGCGGTTCGTATAGCTGGCTGGTTCGAGTAGACTGGCAAATCTGATCGGTACGTACAGAGGGCTATACATTAAGTCGTAACGTTCTTTACTTGCTACTTGAACCTAGCTTACTATTATAAATCAAACATATAGAAGTTATTTAAACTTACTGTATTTAACAGATCATTATATGTATAACCAAGACTTTCCAAGATTGAGTGCATTTTCTTAACATGAGGTTGTATTTCGTATCCTATTAGTTTAATATCTGTTAAGCTTCTAAAGAAATCATCAATTTGTTCGTTTTGAAATCCCCGAAGACGTCTGTAATTAAGTTTATTTCTAGCAATTCCTTTTGACAAAATAAATTAAATGATAATTATTTGGTTGTATTTGAGATTTTATGGTGAAATTAATTTTTATTTGAAAGTTTTTATCTATGATGATTGCTTGGTGAAATTCATTTTTATATACTATTTTCAGTATTGATTTTTTAAAAGATATTGTCTATTTAAAAAAAAACATCAAATACTTAAAGAAAGTTTCGTTATTGTAATACGTGAGTTCAATACTGACAGTATATCTTTGATATTGTTCGTGCTCGGTCCGTACACCATTTCCGTGTCGCACACGATTACCGCTGGGAACGGGATCTTGCTCGTCGGATAGTGAGTTGTCTCCACCTAACAGTGCAACAAAATTACGGAAAAATAAACGCCTTACTTAACTACATAAAACTGGAAAAAAAGACATAATGTACTTAAAAGAAGTAAAGGATTGTTGATAAACAAAACGCACACGAATCAAGTTAAAAAAATCATTTTTGCTTACCACAGTGAAAGTAGGATCTATAATAAACTTGTTCCAAATCATATGTCCTAAGAAACCACAGAGACCGATGCTGGATGCAATGACGACCAGCCAAAACAAATTGACGCATTTATTAGCACTACTATAAAAGTAATAAAATCCATGAATCGTACAGTGCTTAAGAAAATCTGCAGTTTTTTTCAGCAATTTTTGTTTCAATGGTTTGTTTTTAGACATCGCGTACCGATATTCGAGATATATTTGATTTAATCCGTCGACTTTCGACTCATAAAGTTAAATTGAATATGACTCTTAAAAGAATCTTAGGGTTTGATTCAAAACTTTCATTCCTTTGTCAAAACCTATAATTATAAACAAGTTTCAAGAAGTTTTGTTAATTTACAAACATGAATTAACGACTTCAGCAATAATTTGAATGAAATAGGGTGTCGTATACTACATTTAAGTGGAAATATGTAAAGGAATTTCATGTACATTTCACACAGAAAAAATATTAAAAAAGGACCACTTTAAAGGTATCTATCATCATGTAAATTATGATGATAACATAACAACAGAGATATACTACGTTGCTATATTCGTTATATATTTTTCCGCGCATATAACTTGAAACACAAAAACTTCTCAATATTATTGTAAAAGTTTGTTTTAAGTGGGATCATAGCTAGAAAACATCTTGTCTACTACACTTTTTTCTATCTTAATTTATCCATAGTACCCTTAAAATATTTAATATGCTTTGTTCATAAAGCATTGATATTAAAATACACATTAATATTCATATGTTGTGTGAGCTGCCTCATAAATAAAGAATCAATTATAGGATATGTTAAGAAAAGTTATTACCAACTTAGATCATTAAAAGGGAAAATGAAACACGATTTTTTTTAACTAAAACTTGACTATTAATACTCTGACTACATTTCATTAGTCTACTTACCAATTTACTCATAATAAAATATCGAAAATTTAATTTTCAAAATGAGTAAAAAACGAAACCTAAATTATACAAAATTCTTACAAATGTCGCTGCCAACAATAACAACATTGCATGGAAGCAATCAGTTCTCAGTACTGTCCGGCAGGAAACTTAAGTTATGGCGGCTTCTGATGTTCTTCAATGTAATGTTAACAATTGCCTTTGTTATAGTCATCAAAAATAGATACAATAATGATCAGATTTTAACACGGGTAAGTGAAAACAAAAGATTATAGACTATAGTAGACGTTATAACTAAAAATTGTCATAAAAGATCTAGGCCAATAATATTTATGCGTAACTGAGTGAAACCCAATCAAGTGTTCTCTTTATAAAAACCAATATTTTAAGCTTATTTCGAATATTTTTTGCCAATTCAGATCAGTAACAAATGTCAACTGAACGAGACGCCTTTCCCTGCTGTTAGTATTTGTAATTTCAACAAGGTGTCGTTGCGGGAGAGTCAGTCTATCATTCAAATATTGTAAGTTACACAAGTTACTTATATATTACTTACAATTCAAACTTTATGAACCACATTCCAAATTACTTGTGATTTTGTTTCTAATTGAAACTAACTTCAGATTCGTCCGTCCCATAGTTTGTATTCTTAAATATTTGTTTTATCAATTAACTTTCTTTGTTTGTCTTTTGTAAAGCAACTGATAGAATAACAAAATACCTAAACGTCCTGTGAGATTGTCAAAAGCAATTAATTTAATTATCCAATTTGTTTAGTAGACAGCTTTGAAGTTTCGAACTCACAAATTTTGTAACGAGACTTAAAATATGCAAAATTTATTCCGCACCGGACTACTGAACAACAAAATCTTTATGTAAGGGTTGCCATATACGAGATGCTTTACGACTATCTAACTACCAGATTTATTTACTAAAATGTACACATTATAATGCTTTTTTTTGCTTTAGGAAGAACCATGATATTTTGGAATCTGACATTTCGAATTTTTTTAATAACTTGCATCATTTACGAGATTACAGCTATTCAGTAGAGAATATTAGTCATTTTAGTGAAATTATGACAATACTTAAGAATCACTATTTCACCGTAGAATCAATAATGGAAGAGGTAATTATATAACGATATTTAAATGAATACTATAAGAAAAATATTTATTGTTAATATTATGTTATATTTTTGTAGGTCCTTCAAAAATGCGACAAGTTGTTAGTGCATTGCACCTTTAATAGAAAGGTAAAGAATTGTGTCGATATGTTCAGATTGATTAAAACATACGACGGTCACTGTTGTACATTTAACTACGCCGCTCTCAATGATGACCGCAAAGGGTAAACAATCTCAATCAAATTATTAGAATAATTTAAGCAAAAAATATAAATTGACGAAGCTTCTGATGACAAGGCACGATCTCCGCTTACATGTTGAATTTGTAGCAATTTAATGAACTCACAAAAGTGAAATAGAAGACGACTTTTGTTATTTTTAAAACCTTTCTAGATATTGGAAAAGCGTTTACTCTGTTTAAGAACAATTTAGTATTGGTTTTTATTAAACCAATAAATATTGTATAGCTACGAACTCTAATTACAGTTCATATTTTTGTTCTTTCGAATAATTGGTATTATTGCAATTAAAAAAAACAACAATGCGATTAATTCGTTTTTTTAATATTTTAGTTCTGTGTCAGCGAAAGATGAAGACATTGAATATTACGAAGATCCAAGTGGTGAGGATGTCACCACAAATCAACCTATAGTGGTAACCTCGGAGTCGGGCAGGTATCACAAAATTTTATGAATAATAAAACAAAAAGTCGATTATTAATCAGCTCATATGTAGTATAACGTAAAAATCACATGAAAAAACTAAATTAGAATATAGGAATAATTTGTAATTTACAGGGGATCTGGTCTCAGTGTTATTTTGAACGTAGAACCAAATGATTATCCAAATTGGTCTGGCGTACCGTACTACGGGGCGAAGGTAACACTGAAATGTTTTAACCAAATTCACCCGAATACTAATACGATTTGATAAAACGTTTAACTATAGCAGAAAATTTCAAATGACATTCTATTCTTAGAAGCTTATTTTGCGTTTCGCTATTATCTGGCAATGAATATTAATAAGTTGTTTTCCCCAAAATACTTTTTTACAGATTTTGATCAGCGACCCTAACGATTATCCAGAGATCACAGTTTCGTATAGATTTTTAAGTCTAGGAGAGTCTTTAGATATGAAAGTACAACCGTTAGTGTTTCAATGTGAGGAGGATATTCGCAATGTGTCTCCGGAGAAGCGCGCCTGCTGGTTCCACGATGAGGTCTTGTTGCAATACACTGATCGATACAGCTATGAAACATGTTTAACGGAATGTAAAATGAAAACATTTCTAAAATATTGTGGATGTGTTCCTTATAAGTATCCAATAAGTAAGTTGCATAAGGGTGTAAGTAACTGAACGAAAGCAACGTAAGATTATTTTATTGTGTTTGTTTAGACAACATGTTTATTAATGCATGAATTATGTAGCTGATTTGGTTGTTTTGCTCAATGAAAATTTTACATTAATCTGTATTAAAGTGAGTTGTATTCGTTTAAAGTACTTATACGTTTTCAGTGAGGTCAATACCAATTTGCGAGTTTCAAAATTTGGAATGCTTAAACAATGTAACAAGTATGTAATGTTAATTATATTTTGATTTACCTTTGATTTTGATAAAATTGAATGCACAGAACCCTGTCAATTCACTTAGTTAAGTTTATAAGGATATATGATCAAATTATATGGCGATTTATAACTGCGATTTCGTTAATTTCAAAACGACAATTTGCTGCTTATCCAAAAAATTATGTTTAAATATTGATGTTTTCTAGTTTTCTTTTACCAAGGTTACATATCGGAGGAGGATAGAGCCTGCGATCCGGTGTGCTACATGGAGTGCTGGGACAAGAGATACAGTGTATCGAGCGATGTAACTCCATTCCTTCCGGACATTTTTGCTACTAGTGTAACGTGAGTTTCGGTATATTAATAACAATCGAAATATCATTAAATTCCGCTTAAAGAAACCTGAAGGGATATAATTACGTGATGGAGTAATCGTTTCTATCATTTCTTACCTTATCATTTACAAGTTAGTTTATTTCAATAGATAAATAAGACTGACTTATTTATGACTATATAACACTATTATCTTTTCCCTTCCCCTCAGAAAAGAGCATAACGTGAGTGAGCTGTCCGCTATACAAGTTTATTACGCGAAGTCAACATGCAACAGTTACAAATTAATGCTTTTAATGGACTTCAATTACTTTATCGGTGAGCAATTTGGTCTGATTTTCCTGTTTCACAAACAAAACGAAAAGAAAATCCAGGCGTTAATATGTAAAGCACGATTTGGCCTTGACATTTTTAGATTCCAATTGTGTCAGGAATCGAGCAAGTAATTGCTTATTCTGATTTTATGACCCTACTCAAAGGAAAATATATTTTGTTTTTATTTTCCTGACCGACTTAAAGTAAGAAGATTGTAGTATCGAGAACTTTTGATTTATGAAATCTTATAGTGTTGTTCATTATGCTCTCACACGGATATTTAATTTTCCACTAAATCTGAATAATTTTATTTACAGCGACGTATGGTGGCATATTTTCTTTGTGTTTCGGCGTCTCGCTTCTTACTTTGTACGAGTTGGTATACTTGTTATTGACTTTCATATTTAAATTATTGTTACGAAATAACAAATCTTACATTTGTATCATTTCAGTAAATAATATCTAACGTCTTGCAAATCTATATTTATTTAATTCTAAATTGTGTCATTTTAATCAATATGCAGTGATTAAAGTGTGAATTAATCACAGTGGTTTCATTTTTGTAGTTCACATTTGCTAACATTTCTTGAACCCTCAATGAATTTTGCTTTCAAATCTGAACATCATTATTTATTTAAACACACCTTGTAGTTAAACTCACTGATAAAAATTCGTTGTAAACACTCATGAAAATTTTTGTACAATAATCTTATTTTCATTAATTCTTTTTTGTTCTATTCAGTATAACGCCATCTGTTTGTAAAGTGTTAAAACGAGTGTGATTTTCATATCAGTGACTGGCTGTATCCGTTGAGATTTACTATATCGCCAATAGATGTCGGTAAAAACAATCATCAGCAGAGTCTTACAGTTGCCGTAATGATCCGATAGAGGGCAGGAGAAGGTTTTCTAAGCAGCGAAACTATTTTATTCATTATTACGACTTAGGTTTTTCCATGAGTTCAATAATATTATTTTTATAAGAAGATTGTGACATACGATCAGATTCTCTTAAAAACATAAAAAGATTTATTTTTCGAACTGAATGTTATTAGAGTTTAAAGACGACTTCATTAACACGCTTCTTGTTTACTCAACAATTACAACTAAATACAACAATTATTATCGTTATAAAACTGCTTACTGTATGTTTTAATTTTAGTGTACTTATTCATAACAAACCTATGATGCAAGCAACATAAAAGTCGTGTTTCAGAGTGATAAACCACAGATAGATGCAGACGTGCGTATGAAGCGGTCGGGCAATTCGTTCCGGAGTCGTGCATTAACAAGTCTGGTCGTGGGGAATAAATCACGCGGGGACGGATCACGTCGCACCTAGTGAGAGGGTAGCGGAGGGATGGGTTTGCTGTATTAAAATTGCAAGCCGATCGACGAACCCCCAAATAACTTTAGCTGATTTATTTTCCAGTTGCTTGAATTTATATTATCTGTCTCCTTTGAATAAGAAAGAAGTGTTCATGTAAAATTTAGCAGGTTGCAGCAATCTAGCTGGGTGGAGAATATTGAGCTGTTGATGTAATACATATATATGTAAGTTATAAATTTGAAAATTAAGTAGAGAAAAAATGGTTTCAAGACTTTTAAAGCAGGCCGAGCTGTAGTTTTCTAGTAAACCTTATAGATCTTTATTAGAACAGAGGGTGAGCTTTACTTGTTCATACAATCAACAAGTTTCAGAGCAACTTGTTTATTCCTTGAATACAGAAAATATTTTATGTTAGTAATAAACAGTGTATACATTTTATTACATCATTCTAAGTTTAGAAAATTATATTATTAATTCAAGACAAACTCGTGAATTATCTAAAGGAAAATTAAAAGCACTCATTAGAATAAATGAATAGTAATTAAAGTAATAAAAGACCTTATGTCAAAGTTCAATAGAATTATAATAATTTACTTTCACTTTTTACTTTAAGATTATAAAAATTAATTCATACGTATTCTGACTGATTCATAATAGAGTTTGATTAATTTGAGATTTGTAAGTTCGCACATCAAAAGCGTTTGAATAATTAAATCAAAGACTATTCTGAAGAAAAAATTGATAGCTATCTGAAGCCAATTCCAATATTGAACACGTGACTCGTTTACACAATGAATAACGAACGGCGCCATTTTATTTGATACCATTTTTGTCGCTTAGAATTCTTTTATGCTTATGCGTTTTACTTCTCCATACAGGAGTACCAATAAAATACCTCTTGTTTTATTCTGTCACGTCGACCTTACGTTTGTAAGGCGACATAAAATATAAATTTAAGATCACACTGACATTGTAACCGAATTGTCTATTGTAAATACAATTTAACATGTCTCAATCGAATTCGCACAAGTCACGATAGTTGCTTTTTCTAAAATATCTTAACTTCAATACAATGGAGGAATTCACTGTCTTGTTATCCCATCACCTCCTTTTAAAGTGAACTGCATATTTGTCAAAGAAGGAGAAAACAATTATGCTTTACTGTCTACGTTTATACCTTAGAAGAAATTATAACACAAGACTAGACTTCCGTCTATATTTTTATATTTCTAAAACCACTACCATATCTTCGACATGTAATAAAAAACCAGTATCTTTATATTCTTTTTGATGCACTTTGCAGAATCGCAGCCGGCAAACTATCCTTATGGGTTTGACAGATCAATATAGAATTGTTTCTTAAGATGTTCAGATATAGGTCAAGAAAATATTCCTTGAAGAAATAAATAGAAAACGTAAAGCCTTTTGTCTGCGGACATCCATCCTGTATAGGCTTTACCACACTTATATTTTTTTAAACTACTCAAATTAAAATGTAAACAGGCACAATCATTTAAATCAGATATATTAAGTGGTGATTAAGGGAATCGGGTACAATTTATATGAAAAACTTTTAATTAACTATTAGATAAGTGTGGGAGATGTGACTAAAGGCGTTCCTTATATTAAGCTAAACTAAGGCTTAGCCATCGATTTAGTAGCAAGCGTGTAGGTAAGTCAATGTTGCCTATTTAAACAATGAAATATTTAACGTACAAAAACAATTTAAATAATTAATTTATTAATAGTACGAGAATGGAATGTCAGTGTTTAATGCTAGCTGAGGCCAACCGGTGCTTTGTTTCATGTGGTTAGCAGATGTAACCGAATCCCAATTACTGCGCAATGCACCGCCAGAGGGCGCAGGCATTCCGGCTTACTGCTGTCACATCGCTAGTGTCCACATTTTCTACATAATTTTTGCAATATTTAATTTCAACTGTAAATCGCCTATTCGTTGAATTTCTTCCCTTATTGGTATAAAAAATAATGATCACTGTAAATCTGACAGGTTTTATGTTGCCATATAATAATATTGTATCAATTTATTTTACCTGCAAAAACAAACATTTGTGAATTTTATAATCGTTGTAAGTGGTACTTAGAGGCGAGGAAATAGACTGAACATAAAAATAAAAAAGATAAGCAAGAAAGCCTCTATCTGCAAACAGAGAACATTATTAGAGAACATAAATGCCGTGTAATAAACATGTACTAGATTTTTATGCCTTCGCAATAAAAGTCTGGCTTGTTCGTCGCTAGAGGGAGCAAGTTAGCGAATAAAGACGCGACTTATTTTGTACCAAGTTGTTCTATGAAACTTAGTAAACATAATTTACATACATCAGCTACTTTTATATTAATGTTGAATGATTAACAAATATAATATTAATAAATTTAAATCATGTTGAGCTTCGAACTTTATTTACATAGATTCACAGTCGGGGATTTAAAAGTGGAGCCATAAAAAGAAGGCGGTAGGCAAATCGACAGATTGCCTTCTTTTGTTGTATGTCCTTATTTAACCGCGCGAGTACCTATAAAGTGAATATACGTAGTTTGTTATCTATGCGCGAGAGTATGCGGTCGACTTATACGCATCTGTCCCTTTCTTTCTTGCTACACTGTCTATTAGCGTTGGCGAAACGACAACAATATGACAGTAATGCCATATTCGACGATAGATGGCGTGCATTCTTAAACTACTTAATTGGCGTGTTCGGTGTACGGAGTTTAAGCTTTATTTCGATGAATTAAATTCGATTTCACATTAAACACATAACAAACGACATTCATCATTCCCGCAAAATTGTAACAAATATTTTACGACGTTATTCCCTAACATAAGAGTACAGATTTTAATGGTTGTACATTCACTTAGGACTTTTTTGAAATGGTGTTATTTGAAATGTGAATATAGGTTGTCATCACATATACAATAAAATCATGTATTAATCTTGTAAGGCAAACATACTCAAAACGCTTATAATTTAAAATTAAACAAAATTCTTCAATAATGTTATAGCTTTCTACCTAAAAATAAAAACATCTCGAATTTCATTTTCAAAAGTGCCGTTAATGCAATCGACTGAACTGGGTTCAAAACATTCGAAATACGGGTCAGGTTCCGTGCAAAAGGAAGAAGGGCAAGGCTGTATTCATTCGGAATTTCAATGTCCTTTATCTAGTAGGAAGTGAGCCATAAACATCGTCATAAATTGTTGTTATTCGCAAAAGTGTCGCGCGTTTCGTTATTCTTTATTTTGAATTTCTGAATTCGCACAGCAATATAGGCTGCGGGGACAAACAATCATATGAACGCTTTTTTCCAAACACGAGATTATAGTTTTCATTTTAAATTTTGGTCTTTTCAGTTCATTTTCATAAAATATAAAATATTTTTGTAATTAATTGAAAAATAATTATTCTTTTTAAATAAACTGTCGTCGGATAAATATGTCATTTATTCAGTGTTAAATTTGTCTCACACTTATTACTTGGGGACTAAACTCCAGGTGTGCTTTCCAAGCGTTCCTCCTTAAAGTTCCTTATTGAGATAAGAGCCGGCAGACTTCTCGCTGCAAGAGATGAGACACGCAAACGTAAACACGTACTTATAACTTACAACTAACTGCACAGCCAAACTTTAAATTGCAAAGTTTCAGATTCATTATTCATTACGTTTTTGCAAAAGGAACATGACATTTTCTGCCATTCGACTATTATTGTATATGGATGTTTAACCAAGTTTTTTTAGCGAGTGGGATAAGACCAGGAGAAGACTACATCGTTTACTTACTGTGCTTAGTGAAGTGTGAATAGGATATTTAGAATTACAGGTGTAAATATATCAATATAATGAGAGGGAATTTATCCAGTAGCTTAGGGGGGCACGAGGCAACGTGACCCCATTCCGTGCGGGTTGGCTTGCACCGCGAGTGCCCCCGCTCGGCGAGCGTGCTCGCCTTGTAAATATATTGCATTGCGTGCATTTAAATGTGCACGTTTAACTTTTTAAACCGGAATGTTACAGTTGGATTCATGCGACTGTTTATTTTTAAATTAAACTTCATTAACCGCGTCGTTGGTGGTTTCAGCATGTTACTGGGTTACCATGTTCAAAAATTGGATCAGAAAACTTATGGTTAGTATTTTTATAGGTCGCAAAGTAAGCAAATTGATAGTTGGCAGTAATTACTGAACGCTATTTATGAATTTGGATTATGTCTTTTAAAAAGACAAAAACTACGGTACTGTTACCGGGGTTTTGTTTTATTATGCAAGTTTCCAATGCTTCTATTGATCTTAACTAAGATGACCATATGTTGTTAGTTTCGTCGCATAATAAGTTAAACAGTAAATTGAAACTTGAGAAATATACTCATATATAAGGCCATGTGGACATGTCTGCATGTGATCTGAAGAGTTTTGTTTTATTTTGTGTTTTTATTTTTGTGTCTGAATTTTAAATTTGTATTTTTTGCTTTGTATGGACCATGTGTCTGAATAAAAAGATCTATTATTATTATTATAAGAGTATGACTACTTAATAGTAAATAAAAAATCCATAGCGCTGTTATTATTTACATCAATTTGTAAGGGGAATGCAAAGTCGCTCGCAGCGCTGCAGAAGTGAATTTATCCGGGTCGTTGGCTCACGAAATATACGAGCAGAACTAAATGTTACACTTAATCCACGGAGAGACACGGATTAACGATAAACTTCGAAATAAGCGCATTTACCGACTGCGAAGTAAACGCGACCTCTGTTTGATATAGTCGTGGTAATGTTTACCTGCTTTGTTTTTGACTTTAACTAATTATATAGTATTATTATATTACGCACAAGGAAATGTTTTTTATCTGGTTTTTACATGCGTATTTACGCACGTTTATTTGAATCATCACAAAAGTAAAATTATGTCAGGCAGTTAGAAGTTGTTAACTCCATGCGACAAAATTAAGGAGGTGAAAACTTGGAAAAGTTTTTATTGTTACGGTCCCGGGAATATATCTTTACCCCCTCACCCCTCATCCCGCAACCTTACCGCCATCCCCTTTGCCAGATGCCTACAGGAACTTTCGTTGCGCTCTCACTTTTGTCACATAAAATATGATTTCTTATTTCATACTTTTACAATGTAAGTAATGTTGTGGAATAGTCCAGGTAACGGGAAGAGGGAGGTGCAAGGATTTCAATTAAAATAGCTAGAAACGCTTAGAAGGGAACAGCAACAGATAGGGATGAGTAGAGAAAAATCTTTATAAACGTCTAAGGCGTTATTTGTAAAAGTAAAATGTGACAAAAATTGTTACGATTGTTTGAAAAAGTAAAACCGCAAGGAAGTGGCAAGTATTTTAAAGCGAGTGTAATCAGGCGCGAATATCAATAAATTACGCGCACTTAGACTTTTGAAACGCGCAGAAGAATGGACGCCGAGATAACTTTCACCCTTTTATATAAAGACGACAGTTTTATTGAAAGTGGGCAAGCTTATCTACTGGTATTTTCTGAATCGACCCTTTATATCAGTTCAATTAAAAATGAATATTTTTAAAACATTTTTAATCACAATTTAAACTAAAAATCACGTAAATAAATTTTGTAGTTTATTTGAATTATTGCACGTTATCATTTTTGTACATACAATGTTTGACTCTGAATTTGGAGAATGAAAAAAGTTAGTCCCCATGCTAGACTAGTACTATACTAGCTAGACTATACAGGTTATGGTTCTTTTGGTATACGTAGGAAATAAAGCAATTGATCAAACATTCTTTGTTAATAAAATTAGTCTCTGTTTCACTTTTTTTATTTCACCTTTGTTAGTATGCATAATTTTTTTTTGGCTACAAAGTTAAAAACTCGTTATTCGCGGGTGAAAAGTTAACGGAGTTGCCATTGTGAGTGTCAGGAGTTTATCTTAAGTCGCGGTGTGACGAAGACGACGATTATTCTCGGCTTAATTGAAAGATGGTTCGGCTGGGAAGCTGCGCCGAAACTTTCTACAGTCTTTTGTTAACAAGAATCAACATTTTTGGAGGAAATTTTTAACTGCATTGCTTTATTTTTATAGCAAAATGAATCTTCTGTCTAATGGTTTAAAGTTAATTGTATCTTAAGCAAAATTACGGTGATAGAAAGTTAAATCATGGCATAAAACCTAAATAGTATGTTTTGTAAGAAAAAAAATCTTTAAAAATTCCAAGTACTTATATATTTCTAAGTGAAAACATTTGTTACATAAAACCAAAAGTTGTTTATTACATTTTTTGCCACTTGCAATTCTACCGACCGTCTAATTAAGCCGCGAAAGGTAAAGCGGCAAAAAATATCTCCGGACCGTAGTTTATTCACAGGAATAAAACAGCTAGAAACATATGCGAGGAGCTCCCATATATATAAATACCTAATAACGTTGCCGCGGCTTATTCTGAGATCACCCTAGGATATTACTTACAACATGTACTTTTATTTTTATTTTAAATTTTAGTTATGGCTTTTTTGTAAGTCAGTCTCAAAAAATATGCTATCATTTTTCTCGTTGCTAACTGTTATTAAATGATTCAGCTCAGGCTTTGTTTCAATGGTCAACAACGACATAGTCAAAATAGAAAATCTCGGATATAACTTTACCTTTCTATTAGCCGAGCAAAAAAGTGGATAATTTTGTCTATTTTTTTATTAATCAAAATAAGTTTTGCTAAATACATAAAAGAATAAAAATAAATAAAGAGCTTTAGTAAAATTGAAGTTGATTCGAGTATTGTAGGCTGAGTTCAGAATAAGGTATCGCTTCAACCCTCGCGGATATATTTTATGGAGACTGCGCGCTCTTTTTGCAATAGCGAGCAGAAGGTGCGCCCCAACCCTTCATATTTACGATTAAGTCGTGATCAGAAATATAATACATGTGTGTTTTTTGCCGATAGGCGGCGCGGTGGATACGCGATATCCCATCGATATGTTCCTACAAATTTTTACTCCAATTTCCATTTGCAATAACAAAGAGTAATACTAAGATAAGAGTGAAGAGAAGCAGATTTTTTAAATAATAAGTAATACAAAGGTTTTCAAAGTAATAATTATATCATTTTAAGTATTTATTTGAAAAGTGCTAATTATAGAAATCTGAGAGGTAAAAACAAATAGAAATAACAGTAAGTAGGCGAAGCTGAGTGATGTTTGATATTTGATTATAGGTACGTTTTATATCCAAAATAACAAGTAAAACCTTTCAGTCTACTTTCATATCAACATAAATAACTACAGTTATTTTAAGAATTTCTATTTTTCTCAAAGACGATGTTTTAAAAAGCGTCTGTTACTTTCGCTCACTTCGAATAAAAGTAATGTGCCCATAAATGAACTTGCTTGAGAAAAATGTATTTTATTAAATGTTATATATAAATAAAGTTGGTGTTCGTTGAATAAATCAAAGGGCTTGATCGTAGCTTCTAAATTAAATTATTGTTTGATTTTTTTTTGATGTATTAAAGTTTTGCAACAAAATTATGAAGACGATGCATAGATTTAGTTCGTCAGGTGTTGTAATCAGGGTGCGACGTGCTTTGCGCTTACATTCAGTTAAAAATAATAAATTAGTGGATACGGTATGTTTGTATTATATTTAATTGTATCATATTTTTTTAATTTAACATCTTATAGGATCATTGATTTTATCGTCTCAATGAAAACAAATGAAATTTTCAATGCTGTGATTTTTTTTTGTATTAGCATTTTCTTTATTATTTTCAACATATTGTTATACACTATACTCTAGTTTAACCTAACCTAACAATTTATTATACATCATCGATTACTATTTCTTAATTACTGATTGACCGAATAATAAATTTAAAAGTAATATAGAAACAAAAAACTCAAGTTCAATTTGCCACATCCGTGTATTCATACTTCACAATAACGCTTCGTTATCTTGTTTACTTAACCTACTAATTGTAAATTCACTTTATGCTTCTTCATTTAAAGCTGCAGCTTAATTAAGTCAAGTTAATAATCTTGATAGTTAATAATTTTATTATTTATCAATTAGGTAATATATGGATTTTCATACAAAAAAAATAAAAATGGACAATTTAAAAATAAGTAAAATAAACACAATAGTAACTTATTCTTAAACTTACTGCTGAATAACATTTGCACAAATATATAAAAAAACGATTCTAGTTGTATTCAACGTATCAGAACATTATTAAAAAATCAAACAAATTCCATTAACTACTTAGAGATTAACGAAGTATTATCGACATAAAGAAATGTGAATTGTCGAGAAAAATATTTGCTTTTGTTTCAACGAATAGATATTTACACGCATCCGATATACGGGAGCTTGGATATAAACGGGATTAAGGGTATAAATACAAATCCCGAATATTCGGAATGGTATTGTTAACCTTCGCTACACTTTGTTATTGAGCCACGAAAATAAAAAAAAACGTTGTAGGAAAACAGCTATGTTTGTTACAGCCACGCTATGTGTTAATGACGTGTTAATATACACATAAATTAGTGTATGTGCTATCATATAGATTATAATTTATTGATAAGTTTACTTTAAATGGTACTGTAAATGTACGTATGTAGGTAAATTAATGGCTGATATATGTCGAAAATACTTTTTCTCCTGAACCATTTGGATGAATCCTCATGTACTCAGTAGTATTGATTAATCTAAAAGTTTTACTTAACATAGTGTTGAGTTTCAAAATTCTTAAAGATAAAGTCGATGACACCACTTCATTGAGTTAAATCTTAATTTGAATATTCATCACAAAGTTTTACAATAACCTTAATGCTTACAAGTTTGTTTGATTGATGAAAGTTTGAGTAACGTTTCCAGTCAAAGAGTTGTATAGAATTAACCTCCCAGGATTACATCGTTCTTGCACAAACTTAGGATCAAAGAAGGAGACGGGTTAAATATTCAAGGTGCGGTTATAGCTCGCAAGTTATAGAGGTACAGGTGACCCGGCTCGAGATTCGTCGGACCCGCCTTTACGATGTTGACGAATTAATGAAGGTCAAGATTTTATATTGCTTCTGTCAGCTCCCGAATACATCGCTCGGTGGTGGCCGTAAACTATCTTAACACAGTGATAGAGCACACAATTGCACAACAGCTTTGTATCTACACTAAGTCTACCAATATTTAAAACCTTGAAAAATTCGCCAATCTATTACAATGAAAATCATTAAACCTCAAGTATTATCAGCCTATACTCAAAACGTGCATAGTAATGTAATAAATGTAATGTAACGTGCAATGTAAAAAATAAAACTTATAAAGTTACTTAATAAAAAGCTAAATCAGAAAATATCTTTAATTTTATTGGCTGCATTAAAAGATGCTTTCAAACTGTTCAGTACTCCCCAGTATTCTTAGTTTATCTATTAATGGAGGTCAACAAGTGTCACCTACAGTTGCTTTTTTTAAATTTCCAAGGCTTTTTGTTTTACATTGAAACAACACTGTTTTCCGGCGCTCCGAGGAGGCGAGGCGTTCAGTAAGCCGCAGTAAATTCAGCGCGTCACTACACATACCACAAGGTGCACGTACTCCTTGTAAAATATTCAAGGCGATGGTCGCGGCGCCGGCGCCCGGTCGACAAATAAAATACGCCTCTGTCTAAAACTCTGAGGAATATGTGCCGAGTGTTAACAGCTCGATACAATGTCTGTGTACAACGAAATAAATTTTTAAGTTAATCGTTACTCTATATCATGTTCCATATTTTTTTCTTATATTTATATATCTCTTTTGATTGCATTTTGTCGTCACCATTGGCACTAAATCTGACGCACTTAATGTTACTGTTACAAAAGAAGTAAATTTGAAAGTATTCGGTATGAGACCAAAGAACAAGGTGAAAAAGGAAAATGTTCCTCGAAAGATGAAATGAAAATAAAAGATTTAAGTTCCCTGATAAAGATCTAAACGATTTAAACCGAGGCTTCTTTCCGCTTTTTTTAAAGAATGATTTGTTAAATCGACGCTGCGATAAAAGGAAGAATCTTTTCAAATTTTCTCCCGTTTACCAATTACGTCGTTATCTTGCGACTCTAACTGAATAAAACTCGGCGACGTTTCATCATTTTCGCGTGGCGAAGTTTTAGTTAGTTTTTGTTCAAACTTCTGATTTACGACCGTCCCGGGGCATCTCTCATGGCGCGACGCACCCCCAAACCCAACTCCTACCCCCGGTCTAATAAAGAAATTTGAGCAAAAAAAATCTTTCGTGAGCTTATTTCGTGAAACGTAGAAAGAAGACCAACGTTCTGGAAATTAAATTACATGAAAGACATGCAAAAGAAATAGAATGTAAAAAATAAATTTTACCATTTAATCATTAGTATGTCTGTTAAATAGTTACGAAAAAAATAACCGTATCTTACTTATAAATAGCAATTTTATTTTACAACCAGTATCGATATTGTCCCAATGACCTATAACAAAAGAGTTTGATAAAGAATTTTACGTATTCCAACCTTTTACGTTCTGTAGGCCACGAGAAAATACAAATTGCCTTCTTTAACATATGGCACGCTCAAATTTGCTGCCGACTGCGAAAAAATTTTACCTACTTACTGATGCTCTCATTTTTAACCGATTTTCTTTTACAATTCTAAAGTATTATGTTTTATTAATCAGTTGTACTGTCCATAGATAACGCTGTTCATTGAAGACTTTGATTAGGTGTCGCTTGCAAAGTTTAGTACTTAGTAATTAATATGGATTCTTAGATGGAGGAAGAATCATTTTTAACTGTCACAAAATATTAGTAGGAGTAAATATGACTTAGGTACTTTTAACTGGTAGTGTCACACAGTCAGACGTTGTATCATTTTCAGTTAATAAATATTGTTATTATAATTTTTGAAATAATACCTGGATATCAATATGTAGTTTTAGTTCTTGCACAATTACAGATCTTGTTAACAAAGGTACACAACAAAGATTATGAAAGATCCCAAGTTCTCCGTTATTGCTTGGTATCTTAAGCTCAGACTTAATGCTCCCAAAAGTTATCGAGTTTAACTTTCTAGTTTAAGTTTCATTAAAATCAGGCAATATCAAAAGATTAACTTTAAAGTTTCGATAACTTTAATGTGTTCAACAGCAGACCGTAACTCGAAATTGTTGTTAAAGAAAAACTCAATTAAAATAATTATAAAAATGTTTTAATATGATATTGCTAATCAAAGATTTATTGTTCGTGAAAACAATCTTTGTGTAAATGGTTACACTTTTTAGTTAATAAATTAACGTTTTTAATAAACTAAATCACTTAGTAGAACCTAAGCGTAGTTTTTACCAAAGCTCCGATGTGTATTTAGTCGGTCTCAGATATAGTATGTTCTTGTAAGAGTAGATTTTCTACAATATTTATATTAAAGTTAGTGCAGTGCCTCTGTCTGCCGTCAAGTTAAATCTCGATACGGAGGCAATGACGATGACGAAGGCGATCGCCACTTATACGGCACTGATGCCGTCTGCGTTGCGACACTAGCGCTAAACACTTAACAGCTGTGGTAGGTGGCTGTGCTGTGAACTGCAAAACCATCTGTAATGTAGGTATTATCTTGCGAATTTTATAAAAAAAAATCCCAGTCCTTTCTTCTTTGTACAGTTTTAGAGAGTGTAAAAGGAAGCCAATAGAATTATCTAATTAATATGCGGTGCAAAGCAGTCGCTATGCAAAGGCCAGGTCGCCGGCGCAAGTCCTTTGTGAGGCATGATTAGTCGGGTATTATGTCGCGTGTACTCGCAGCTCGCACGCTGTTGCAGAATTAGTCTCATGTCACAATACAACCGCACCACTGGATTAAAAGATTTTTTTTAATAAAAAATGATTGATTAAAGGATTTACTCTTTGTCTCTTTAGAACCATATCTCATCTCTGTTAATTTCATATCCAATCTATCGTCATATTTTGGAGCTTTACTATACAATTTGCAATCCTCTGATACAAGTCCAGTGCCGAGCATATTTCAAACGGTTAACTACAAAATGTAAACGCGGAATCGAAACTACGGATCATTATTTCCAATTTGGTTGTACACTGGGTTGCATATTAAAGTTTAAATTGAACGTACACTGTGGCGCGGTGCGGTGTAAGTCTGCATTAAGAGTCTCCGGAGAGACGACTGCTTGACTGCGAACTTAGAGCGGCAGAACAAAACTTTTATTACCTTTCATCTTACGCATTTATCTGTGTGTAAACTTTGATGTACATTATTGACATTATAATGGAATTAATTTGAATAATTTTACGAGATGTTGCACTGATTGAAACCAATTAATCTTTAAACCTAGAATAAATTTCTGTGAACTCATAAAACATTTATAACAAAGTATGAAAAAGAGAAATTGTCTTCCTAACAGTGGCTAAAATTATTTGTTTAGAAAAAGATCACCTAGATGCAATTTTCGTTGAAGTTAATCGCTCTCTCTTATCAATAGATACGGAGTCGATGGCATTCCCCAGAGCCGCGAGCAAAGTATCGACGCTGTTGTCTGCATAATTTACTACATTGCTATCGACTGCAGCTCCTGGCTGCCAGGATACCTGCAAGATATCCTGTCATAACTCTATTTGGTAGCATCCCGCAAAGGCATTACCCACCGTATCTAGAATCCACTCGAGACCAAATACAAAGCAATTAAAATTGTTCACTTTAACTTAATTGAGATTGAGCGCAACAATTTGAGATTCATTGCGTTGGTTATTTCCAATTTACCTTGAAACACGAATACCTCTGTGGAATATATACTTTGTTAGATATCAGCATATTCGGATACGAAGTTTTATAATTTAATAAATAAATATAATTATAATTTTGTAAAAAATATATATTTTTACACCTATACACTGCTCTCCATCCGTTTTATGGCTAAAAATATGTTTATTTTATTTATGCAATAAATTTTACTAATATTATAAACATAAATGTTTAGATGGATGGATGGATGTTACAAGGTATTCCTAAAACGGCTCAATGGATCTCGATGAAATTTTGGGATAGATCTAGAGCATCGTCTGTAAGAACACATAGGCTACCAACAAAGTTTTATTATTCTAGCGCGGATGAAATAACGGGCGACAGCTAGTATGCATATATTTTAAGATTTGACTATTAATGTATTCGTATCAATAATGTAATGGTAAAGCGATGCTTACTTCCGCTTCCTAAACTTGGGCAAATAGGTTTACGTTCCATTGCTCTTATTTCCTGAGGGAAATCATTCAGAGCTTTGTAAGGTGTCTTCAACCTTGTAGAACATCCACATCTCCACAGCTCTACAACTTGCACGCTCGCACACTGCATTTATTTTCAGTCTCAAAAGCGTGAAGTCATTTTGTACTCCCATTAAATAAGTCTGTCTCCCTCTCCGATATTCTTTTGTTTTTACAAATCTCACATTTTGTTAAAACCTTAGAGGCGCATTTTGACCCTTACTTTTCTTGAGCAGCTGATAGATAATGTAAATATGTTATTTCTTAATCTCACAAAAATAATACGAAACAAACAAATTTATTTTGTTTAGGCGCACCTGTGACTGGTTAAATTATTTCCTAACTCGATCACGCAACGTCAATACATATTGTATTCAATAACAGCGGCCATATAAAAGATATTTATGTTAACAGAGTGTAGTTTAGACAAGCTTTAAAAGTGTATTTCACTTTTATAGCCGTTCGTTTCGCGTCCCGCGCTCCTTATCGCGAAGTGGGGGTGTTATTTTATTATTGATATCGTCAATGGTCTGCGCGCTCTCCGCTGTTATGAAGGTAATATATTTTTTTAATACTTCCGACTGTAGGTGGAAAAAGCCGATAAATGGATACTAAACGTATTTAGAGATATCTTCAACATTTATCACAAAGGGCCTGTTCACAAATTTTCTATTGTTACGATCATAACTTCCGCACGGAAGGAGCAACGTAGCAATGAACGCCGAGGATTCTTTATATTATGATACTCGCGATACTTTATTTCATTTCTAAGCAATATTATGTAAATGCTGAAACTAGCTGATATGATAAAACGTAATTAGGCTTTTACAAAAAAAATTTCTTTCCAGCCATATAAATAAATTGATATAGTTATCCAAGGTCTTAGAAAAAACTCCGAAAAAAAAAACAACTAACTTCATCGGACTTAGGACCTTTAAAGTAGAGAATACAAAACAGACATAATGTTAATGAACACCGTTTGTTTCTAGGGTCAAACATCCTTGTCATTATCTTTGAAAAAACAGAGACACATAATAATATCTTTTAAACGGTGATTTTCGCATCAGAAACCCACGGATACTGTTACGTGCAATGCACTCAGCGTGAATAATAAAAGTAAATAACTTTACATTTAATTATTATATTACAACTGTTTACAGCTTGTACATAGTATGGTATATAGTATATATGTACAAGTAGTGATTGACACAGTGTATAATAGAGACGAAGGCTACCATTGTGTTAGGTACACGGAGCAGATAGAGTGGAGCGTTCGACGAAATTGAATGGGACGTGAAAGGCATTATCGTGTTGCTGAGAAACTAATTGATACTATTGCAGCTGCAGGTGTTTCCTTTTAATGAAAATTGCATCTCTATTTATATTTATTTCTCTTAAAGTAATACAATTCTAATGTGACATCTCAAACTCTCGCCTGGTAAGGTTTATGTCTTCATAAACCTTTTTAATATTTATCATAGTTTGTTTCAAGATATTATTAAATTTATTGCGTTTGTATTGGATAAATTAGTAGAATATTATACGCTAAATAAATAAGAAATTCAAAGCAATGGTTTTGTCAGCGCGGTCTGTTCTAACCGTCTCTGTATAAATTTAATCAAATAGTAATAGCCGCGGCAACCGCAAGCCTTCGACTCTCAGCTCGACGTAAGAGCGGAGAATTTAGCCATTAATTAACTTTAAAGTGCAAATGCCATTAATAATCTCGGAAATTGCAGTTCAAGTTTTATAAAAACACACTGCGAGCCATTTCTAAAGTTATTCCACGCTAAAAACATGCAACTCTTTATGCCTACATCTTCTGAAACGATGAAAACTATGAATATTTCATTTTCCCCTCGCGTACCCGCACTCGAGGCCGCCGCTCGAGATGACGCGGCGGCGGGCGGCGGCGGAGGGCGGCGGGCGGCGGGCGGCGGGCGGCGCGGCGCAGCGGCGAAGAGCGCAGTCGAAACCGAAATGTAAAATGTTTATTAATTCTTCTTTTCAATTTAATTTCGCGAATGAGTTTCAAAGCTGTAGAAATGTTCGCAGCACAAGAACGTCTCGACGCAGCGGCGCATGGACAATTTCTGAAGGCTTATGACACACGCTATGCTAAAATGTCTCTTAATTACCATTCAGTAAGGGCCCTAGTCGCAAATGTTTTTTCCTCACGACTTTGTCGGCGCGGGACGTTGAGTGCTGCTGCACACTTCAGTTTTATCGTGTGGTACGAGGTAACTGTTATTTACATAGCAAAAAAGAATACCACTTAAATGTCTCATAAGTCAGAATTTAAATTTTAAACAGATATCGTCTGTAAAAACATCATATATGTAACTTACACGAGGTAATTATAATTATAAATATGAACAAACAGACAATTTCTGTAACAGAAAAAAATATAAATAATGTTAGTGAAACACCAAAGTGCTTATATGTTTTATACATCGCTAACTTTTCTTAAAAAGATAGGTATATTGTGTTCGTACAAAAAGTTTTTATATGTACAAATACAAAAGTATAGTTTCAAAAAAGTTTTCTGCCTATTTGGTGTTGAAAAATTACTAACTTCAATATTTCTATATATTTTAGATATTTATTTATCTGGTTAACAAATTAATGTAAGTATATTTTTATGAGAAGTGTCCATTGATTACAGTAAATAAGTTATTGTAATTCGCTGCAGCTCGTGGCGCGCGCCGCTGTGTTTGTTCAAAAACGAAGGTTTTCTTGAGACGTCCCTGTATTAATTTTCCTGCTGCATTTCTGTCAGTTTATTTTTCAACTGTAAGCTAATTTTACGCTGGATGTTGACGTTTATGAAAATTAACCTGCGAAAATCGTTGAGCGTAAAATAAACATTGCCTCCCACCAAGTCCTTCGACTTGGTTATGATATTTAATTATGAATAATTAATATCAGTAAATTAGTAACTTATATTTTAGAATTCAACTGAATTAGATATTGACATGATTGATTTTTAAGTGTCTTAAAATTTTAGCGACAATCTTATAATTATTTAAATCTTTTTCCAATGAATAAATAACATTCTGTATCTTTACCTCTGACGCAGACATTATTACGTTACGCAAAATAGCTTTGCGTTTGGTTAAACTATCACATCCGAAGTATTGAGTTACAAAATTCTACTCAAAATATGAATGTGTATGTCCAAAGGATACCGATAAGCCAATTTAAGGTTATCTCCAGTTCATCATGGTACAGTCGCGTTCAGTGTACGTCTTATATGACGCGTACACTCGCAAACAGTGTCGCCGACGTGCGTCACAATTTACTAGCGGCAGAACTAACAAGACGCCCATTGTGACGGGACAATGGGAGCTTAACGCGAACCCGTTTAGCCTTTGTCAACGATGACACCGCCAGCGCGTTGTAGTGACGTGCCTGATCAATATTAATCTTCTGATAAACAGATCGAGAGCGAACGCGCTTTACATATAAATGCCGAGATAATGCTTTTTGTGATATTGACTATTCATCAATATCAAATACCATACACTGTCGCTCCTTACTTAGGAATTTTAACTGATGATTTATTTTGTAGTTAACTAGTTTTTATAAACATATAAATTATTCGGACGTAATAATAAAACATATAAAAATAAAGCAATAATTAAATCATAGAGATAAATAAACCTCTTGATGATAAATACACGTAAAAAGATATATCAAAACAGTATGATAAAATTATGTTATTATGTTTATTATTTCATACTTAATAAATATTGTCAAAAATCTTCATCAAAATTTATTAGAATTAATCACAAATTACCTTTTAGTATTCACATCACTAGTTTCAGGGAAGTGTAAAGGTTCATATAGAGAGTTATAGCACTGCTTCGATCCAAGATGTGTGGAGTGAAGCGTGTGTTAACACTACTAACTAAAATCGCTGTTTCAGAATAAGTAACTCCTAGTTTACTCTGACAACTTTCCACAACAATATTTTAAGTCAGAAGGTAAAATGACTTACATACATTTGTATAATTAACTGACATGTATACTTATATAATAAATAATTCATGTTGCAATCAATCAAGTTTCGGTTCAGCAAAAAAGGATTACAAACTTTTAATTATATGAAGATTTTAGTGATTCAATTTTCTTTAAAAGACAAGTCATAATATTATACTCACATACTTATCTAATATTTGCCCGTAATATTATAAAATAAGTGCAAATAATTTTACTTAGAATGTATTTAAATTAAAAAGTGTAGAGTGAACGTGAGAGGTGGTTGGTGTTACAAGCGATAACTTAAGGAGGGAGCTTAGAGCTTAGGGTTTAAAGTGTAACTAGCTTGCAGACACATTATCTTGGCCTCCTGTGATCTCGGCGTCACTTGAATTTATTCCGGGGAGATTCCTTTCAGGTGAGGGAAGGAATAGTTAATGCGGGACTTTGCTGAATTTCAGGAGCCGAGGTATAAAGGAAGTGAACGTAGCACGTTATGTTTTAAAATATTCTTATAACGTCCGGGATATATGAAAGGTTTTTTTACAACTTTTAAAAGGGTTTGAATCGATTTAGTTTCAAAGGTCTCGTTAAATAAGAATTATATTTAATGGGTTCCAACATTTAAATGAGTTTGGAAGTTGCCTCATACCAATAGAATTTTGTTTTATTAAGAAGTTATTAGTTCACTACCTTCGTTCAAGACTTATCGGTTTTATGATTTCTTGGGCCTTATTCAAATTATTGATATTCTTCGAAAAATAATCAGATATTTCTACTTCTGTGCCAACAAAAGACTAAATATTTCTATTACATATAAAAAAAAATTATGTGCATTATATTTACACTAGAAATTATCTCTTTACTAAAACCATTTAAATTAATTTTACATGAAACATTGAAAGCATCTAGCTAGTGGCACAGCATTGACTTGAATACGTCGGTTGAAAATGCAAAGCGATTGCCGTCTCAGCGGACTTACAAGACTTGAGAGCTTGTTTCAATCTATTCATCGTTGAAAATATTGTAATTGGAAAATGGGGAACAAATTGCGAACTTTTGATCGCTCAGAAGGCTGTCGTTACGAACGCAAAAGATTACCTTTAGTCCCTGTCAATCTGTCAACGTCATTTTACCCAGATAAGGTATTATTTTGTTACTACAGAGATTTATGACGCTCTAATAAAATTATCGAATACTTTGTTATTACATTCGAGATATTAAATGATTTTTTTCATACTATTTTACTGAGTAATGTTTTACAGTAAACATATGTAGCTCCACAGAGAGAATATGTACAATAAAACAGATTAGTGGCGCATATACTTCTCTGTGAAACTGTTACACTTCTAGTGTTATGCAATAAAATAACGCAAACATATTAAATGATAAACTTTCACTCGGACTCATAACGTTACTTATTTTTTTTAAACAATATTGTTGTATCTTGACTTTATCATTAATTATATGACATGCTTTTCAATTAAACCACGTTTTATAAACACAAATATTTTGATAATCCTCAAAACGATAACTCATATGTCTCACAACATTGTTGCTTACCTCGTCAGTCGATTAGATTAAAATATTGAATTCATAACAAGACAAGGGGCTCAGGTTAACGTAAATAAAGACTTAAACCTAGGAAGTGTCGCGCTCGCTCTTCAAGTTATAAATGAATGAAACGCGAAAGACTTAGCGGATGATCAATCAACGTCTCCGGGGATAAAATGAAGTTATGTCTCCGCCGTCGCTTTCATTATTGTCTCGAAATGTTTCGGGACTTTGCTGTTTCTTTAAATGTTAGTATAAATTATTTTCATTTTATATGAAGACAAATAAATTCAATAATAGTGTTGGCTATCTCAATGACTCCGCAAAATCTATTCCTCTACCTCAAGTACCTAGAAATTACTAGAAACGCAAAATTAATGTTTCATCTTTAAAAGCATTTAATAAACCTTTTTTATTTCTGTATAATTTGGGTTTCCACAGCCGAAACACCTGTATTACAGCGTGTTACTGTTTAAAAAGTTAACCTGGATATTGTTACACACTGCTAGCTATTCCCAGGCTCATCCGCGTTGCACACGAATAAATTTAAGTGTCCGTGGCGAGGATCGCGGCCGGGTAACATAATATGTCTGCGAGTTAGTTATAGTTTATACGCGGCAGCACCTTTATTGTACGAGCATAAGTTATAGCTTATTACAACAACGAGCTTTGCAATTTACGACCAGACTAATGTTTAATATTTGGACACAGAAGCTTCACCCTCGGGTCATTTGGTAGTCAGCAGAGATAGGGAAATAGGATTAGCTAGTTTGAATGTGTCGTTATACGTTTAATTAATTACAACACGTAAACAATTACATGATAGGTACTTGTATATATGACGCTCTGCCTACACTTTCAACTTGACTTGTTGTATTATTTTATTAATAATAAGAGGACTAGCGGACAGACAGACAAAATTTAAAAATTGGCTTTCCGTTATTAGCAACGCATATTACGTACAGACACACAATTTTATTGATATGTATAGATATCCTATATTTTTTGATTGGTATTCTGGAAAATAACAAAACGTATGTGATGTATCTCTTTATGGACTGGCTATTCGTAGTCTGTGGTCGTCTTTGACGGATGACTTTCGATCCAAGTTCGCACGTGAAAAGGTCGCTTAAAGTTTTGTTGAACTTCGCCGGTATTAATTCTTGTTTCAAGATATTGCGGACAAAACTCTCCCTAAGTTTAAATTTTTTCGACTTCTTACTGTCTACTCAATTCCTTTTTAATTTATTAATTACTTTTTTTTATTTAATTTCAATTTTTTTTGTACTACGTAAACATTTAATACTTTGTTTCCGAGTTACTTAAACTTGGACTTTTTTGTGGTTTTTCCATTGATCTTTAACACAGGCAAAGAACCATTGATAAATATTTAGAGTTCATTTTTAATTTTTCAATTGTGTTATAGTTAATTTATATATTTATAAGCTAACAAAATTATAAACTTATTACAAATACAATATAATTCTGCGTGAAATCACAAGAGACAGGTCGCCATTTTATTTTGTGAGACATTGATTGATTTAGTTGTAAGTTTTTTACATCACCTTTATCATTGTTAAAGTACAAACTCTGTTTACAGAACTGTACACTATCTAACACATACAGTATATCTCATTAACACATTAATCATAGTCCTTACAAAAAGTTTATCCTATTTTTAATTTAAAATAACTTGATAACTCAAGTAAGCATTTCTTGCAAATGTTGCATTAATATTGCATTTAAAATATGATTTAATATGAATGTATCTAAGCAAGCGAATAATAACTATTAAGTTATAAGTAAATTGGGTAAGTAATTACATGGAATATTATTCAAATGAAGCTCACATTCCTTCACCAACGTTGCGGGGCTAAGACTAATATAGAAGCGGTTAGTTACAGAGCTCGGTCAGTTGAATTTATTCCTTAGAGATAACTCTTGTGTGAGAGAAGTTACAGTTAACCTCGTTATTTATGAGACCTTAGATAGCTTGCATTTGCGTCACCTCATACCTAACCTATTTAATATATATAGATAACATCTATTACTACTCGGATATCTATGCGATAGGTGACCGTCTGCCGTACTTAGAGTCTCCGTTAGTGAAGATTTAATGAAGGAAATTTAAACTTAAGGTCGCAAACTCAGACTGTGCATTACATTAGTGTCTTTATTAAATTGGAAGAAAAAATAAGGTTGCTTTCTGTATGATCTATAAGATTAATTTTGAAATAATCCAGAAATATGACCGGATTTGTAAATTATTTCTTACATCTTTCCTTTTGAAATCCTATAATGAAAAAATAATAATAAATGAAGTAAATGAATGACTCGTTGCTCGTTTGAATAAATATCTGATGGCAGGGAAACGGGGTTAGTTCATTACGAGCTGCGAGTTGTAAACTGGGAGCTGTGAGCTGGTAGGTGGTAGGTGGAAGGTGGAAGGTGGGAGGTGGCCGAGCGCAGGCAAGCGGCAGCGGCAGCGGCAGTGGCACAATGCGGCACCACTTCAGCACGTACGCGCGCACTTTGTGTTGTTATTAAAAAGCCCAAAACTCGTTCCATTTCGACGTTTCGCCGTTATGAGTTGAATCTTCACAGTTTTAAATGAACCCGCAACTATTGTTTTAAATTGTACATTTATGTAGCAATTAAACTTCATTGAACTATTACGTGTTTTCATTTGTTTCACGTGCTTCAATTGCTAATGAAATACGGATACTCTGTACTCGCAGAGTTTGCTTGTAGACTTTCTCGTGCAGGATATAGGCGTCACACTTGGTGAACTAGAGGAATGTCAGTGGCTAAACACTATTCCGGACAGACAAGACAAATAAAGTAGCTGCATA
The DNA here is from genome assembly GCF_000836235.2 of Papilio xuthus. Classification (NCBI taxonomy): domain Eukaryota; kingdom Metazoa; phylum Arthropoda; class Insecta; order Lepidoptera; family Papilionidae; genus Papilio; species Papilio xuthus. The sequence goes on from NW_013532721.1 coordinate 8,523,221, forward strand.
GTAAATTAGAAGACTCAAAGACGGTGTGGTCTATAACTGACAAAGTCCCTTCTCTAAATAAGAAAATATATATGTTAGTAGGTGTTTGCTTGTTCTACGAGACATTTAACTTTTATAATGACCTATTCAAAGTGTTATCAAATTATAACTTATTTGTTTATAAAATATATAACATTGTTGCAACTTAAAACATTGACTTTTTTAACTGTTTACAAATTAAAATGTGAAAGAAATAAAAAATTAATTAAAACTTACAGATTAAATAAGAGAAAACATATTGATTACTTGATAAATTTCTCGAAGGTCAGAAAACAATAATAAATAATGTCGCTACTCGGCGTCAATAATTAGGTTTAATAACAGTCAATATAAACAAATGATAACTATTCATAAGAAAAACATCTCGTCGCTAAATGTAGCAAATTAATCAGTTGTTTATAGCGAGTGTGCGCTTCTACTGTCCGATACGTTCCATTAATATTATATATTAACTACATTTTCTCATATTTTTTAACTAATATATAATAATATGAATGTATTAAAAAATGGGACACAGAAAGAATTTAATTTTGTTTACTCTACTCGTCTCAAACTTAGTTGACCAGCCGGCGCCAGAAGTGACGATAGAACAAGGAGTTCTCAGCGGAAAATTAAGTACTAGTGGAATGTTTTACGAATACATTGGTATCCCTTATGCTACTACAAACAGCAGTACGAGATTTAAGGTATTTATAATTTTGAAAATACAAAAAAAGATACACAAATCTAATAACGATTTGTTTTTAGGCACCGGGTGCTCCGCCTTCATGGGAGGGAGTTTACAAAGCGGTGGATGAGATATACTTCTGTCCACAACCAGTTTATATTGGATACATTGGTGTCGAAGATTGCCTCAAGATCAACGTTTATGTTCCAACAATGGCAAAACCACCATTTCCAGTCATGGTATACATCCATGGTGGTACGTTTATTGTAGGCGGTGGAGGGAAACTGGTATATGGACCTGATTACTTGATAGAAAAAGATGTTATAGTAGTAACGTTTAACTACAGATTGGGTGCACTCGGATTTTTATGCCTCGGTATAAAAGAAGCTCCTGGCAATGCGGGTTTGAAGGATCAAATAACAGCACTACGATGGGTGAAGAAAAATATTGCTGCTTTTGGTGGAGATCCTGATAATATAACGTTGTTTGGTGAAAGTGCAGGTGCTACATCTACTGCTTTGTTGTTAGCGAGCAACGCGACTTTAGGTTTATTCAATAGAGCTATAGTACAAAGCGGACCGGCTCTATCTAATTGGGTCATAAACAAAAATCCCGTACAAGTAGCAAGACTTCTAGCAAAAGCTTTAGGTTACAGCGCTGATAGTAGATTGGATTTATATAAAATATTTTCTAAGCTATCAATAAGAGAACTGGTAGGAACAAATGTAAGAATTCCTTCTCTGAAATACCTCGATACACAACTAATGCATCTGCCGTGCGTTGAAGAGAACATAGATGGAGAAGAAGCAGTATTGACAGATTTGCCTTATAATTTATTTAATAAGAAATCTAAAAGTGTTCCAGTTATTTATGGTTTTACTAGCAATGAAGGTTTATTTTTGATATCCGAATATCGGTCTGATATGTATGAAAATAGAAATAAATTTTACATGTTTGCGTCGGATTTGAGTTTTAAAAGAGAAAATGATGCAGCAAATGAGTCACAGAAAATAAGAACATTTTATTTTGGAAATGATGATATAAGTACAAAGAATATGAGGAATCTGTCCGATATGTACACGCATTTATATTTTGAAATGCCTTCCTTGTTTGAATCGAAGCTTCTGATCGAAAGAACAAACACAACAGTATACAATTACTATTTCGATTACTCAGGATCAAGAAGTTTTATGAAGATGCGTAGTGGTTACGTTAATGAAAATGGAGCATGTCATGGCGATGATCTATTTTATATTTTCAAAGCATTGTTTTTACCTGTAACGTTATTTCAAAGGGATCAAAAAATGATAGATACAATGACAACCTTATGGACTAACTTCGCTAAATACGGGTAAGCTTATCTTATAAATATTAATATTATGATGCTTAAATATATTTTTGAAAATTACCATGAATATTGATTATAGGGAGCCAACCCCGGATGAAACAGAACTTCAAGTCAAATGGATGCCAAGTAATAAACACCAAATGAACTTCCTATATATAAACGATGACTTGAAGATGGGAAAAATGCCGAATCCGAAGCCTTATCAATTATGGAAAACTCTTTATGATAAATATAGAAAGCTTTCTATTTAATAAATTTGAAACACGTCTCTGCCTTGCTAATTTATAAGATAAATCCATAGTATAACTAAAGCTGAAAGGAAAGATAGGAAGAATATTAAAATCAGTTGAGCAGTTTGGAGTTAACCGGATTTCTTTCAGATGCTTATTCCCGAACAAGCAAAGAAATCTAATGTTCATAATAATATTAGGAAACACATAACCAAAAAATTGCGAATTCGAGAATCAAATATAATGACTAAAGTTAATTAACATTTAAGAATGTTCGTAAGAAAAGCATAGAAAGCAATTAACATTAAACTGGTAAGACATAAATTGTACTAATAATAAGACCGCGGATACAAACTAAGCGATGAGCGGAGCACCACGACAGCAGATCGAGACTACTACTCCGCTCTCGCTCGTTTCATGCGTGTCGCTGTATTGTGCTACACTTTTGATTGTTGCCCCGCTCCGCCCGTGGCGTCGCCCCGCTCGTCCCTAATTTCGTGCCCGTGGCTTAAGTACCTACTTGTCACTTACGAAGTTGACGACGTGTATCAGAATAATTATCAAGAGTTGATTCAAGACATTGTAACGTGTTTTAATTATTCATCACTTTCTCAATTTTCTTGCTTGCTATACTAAATCTTGAGCAATTCGTTATTAAAATTAAGTATACTTTACTTGCATTCCTTGGGTTAAGATAATTTTACTTAGGATTCTTTGCTTGGTATTTAGTAAAAGCTCAGTGTATTTGTAACTTACTTTTTTTATAATTTAATAATATTGTCAAACTTTTTTTCCACTACAGAACAAAGTCCTGCATTCCCTCCATACTGTTTACTGATTTTTCCCGCCAATCGTCATATGAAAGTAAAGTATTGAATTTTCATGGAATAAGTACCCTAATAATTATACACATTGTTGGCTCGTCATTTTAATAATATGCAAACGTATAAATTATTAAAATTCAGCGCGACGCTATTCTTCGGGCGGTCACGTGCGGGATCGGGTTAAAATTCAACAGTTTTCGCCTTTCGTGTAATTTATTCAAGTAAATTTTGGACAAACGACGAGAAGAGAACGGCCTGTTTAGCTAGCCACCAAGTGGCAAGGGTGGCATTTCATATTAGCCAAATGACCTTTTATTTTTCACTATCCTTTTTCGTCCAAATTGGTCTTAATTACATTTTAAATGAACATCAAAGGATTACATTTTACGTAAGTAAAAGTTAAAACTTCACAAATAATTTATCAAGTGACCTTATTTTATTATCAATTATACGATTGAATTTTTCATCCTTATGTAGTCTATATAAATTATTGTTAGAAGCAATTTATATCAGGATACGAGAATTTTTTATTTCCTTAATCAATGATAGGGAATTCAATAGGCACGGGTCAAATTACCATAAGAACTGAAAGCCTCTTCGATTTAAAATTTCCTCGACAGCCGATAGAAAGGAGACGAGATTCTGAGCGGAGGTTGCTTTATTTGTGTTGAGATAGAAATCGACACGTCCATTAAGAAAAGTAAACGGCATCCTTCGGGGAGTCCTCTCATTCAATAAAGCTGAGCAATTTCAATGCAAATAACACTTTCACTGCCGCCATACACTTCTTCACTTGTAATTTATTCACCGCTATATTAACATCAAAACAAATAAAACGTTACTGACTATGTCCCAATCAGTTATCACTTTTGGAACGCAAAGATTTGTTTGTTAATTAGGCGATGACAAAACAAACGATGGAATGTTTAAATTATTCAAACTTTCGTGAGACATTATACTAAATTGATATATAAACACTCACGTATGTACGTCCGGTGGCGGCACCGACTAGTTTCGAGCCCATCGTGGGCCCTTCATCAGGATGAGTGGTACTGGTATTATTTCGCGGACGCGGCCCGTCGCTCACTGAGCTACTCGCTCCCCCCGATGGGCTCGAAACTAGTCGGTGCCGCCACCGGACGAATATACGTCAGTGTTTAGCCGTGTTTATATATCAATTTGGATGGAATGTTTATTATTAATTTATTCAGTTGCAACAATTCTCAGTGTACAAAGGTAAGGTTACTATTCTAGTTCTAATAAAAAGTAAACATCATAATTGAACGATATTAAACGTAACTTAAACAATACAAATTTACGATTGTAATGAAAAATTGTTTACTTCGTCATCAACTTAAGTATAGTCATTATTATCACTGGGAAAAATGTAGCAAATAAAATTATTGTGATGTCGACTCTATGACATTTATAGTTCCAATGACCAAAGGCCACTCAGTTCTTAGCACTTTGAGGATTAGTTTTTGAGTCGTCGGTAATAGCTGACTGCGCTCTCCGTCTGCGATGCAAATCGCTCTACGGCGAATCAATTCAAGGGTCCGCCCCTGTCTCAGCAGAATTCACCACTTTTATATTCATAAGTGACGAGAAAGAAAAAAATGTGAAAGTTACTTAAGAAAGTTATAAGTGAGACATGAATCATACTAGTAAAAAGTTTTGATTATAATACTTTGTTTCTATCGCCTTGAGTTAATTCTTATATATATTCAAAATATAATAGCAAAGTTTCTTTTATGCAACTTGTGCTAATTCATCGCAAGGGATAAGGCAACCGTATATAGTACACAAGAAAATAAGGTCTTTTTTACAATAATAGCCAAGCTATGTCAATTGTTATAAAAAAGGATATATTTTCATTGATAACGAAATATTATATTAAAGATTAAAGTATATTATGATGGCATATTATTTATTTATTTACGATTTCCATTAGGCAACAATACGTAATGCTTTCTTTATACATTAGGATTTTGCCCGTGGTCATTTGTAATATTACTTAATACTCGTATGCCCAGGCGGGCACAATGTGAGACTTACAAATTCCCTTTGTAAAGTCGACAAAAGGGCCCAACCTTTGAAAATATAACATGAACCCTGCAGTAGGTGTACCACCAATAATTAATTAAGTAAATTCGTGTTTTTAAATTCGAATTAATATTTTTTATATTAATTGCTTTGTTTGTCGCTTGCGCCGTCGAGTGAAACCTTTAAGTTAATTTGCTTTTTAATTACTTAATATAAATTAGGTCAGAATAAAACATACATAAACAGTAATATTTACATTAATGTTTATTAATAAACAATGTCTTTATGACATATATAATTAACCGTATAATTAAAAGAGTTCAACAGGTGCGATGTAAAAAAGCAATCAAATGATCGTCGCGTATACTCAGTTATATTTGTGTATAGGTTAAGTCAGTTGAAGGTCAAAACGCTCGTGCACCGCACGCGTTTACAAAGCCGAGCTCACTATCATGGCGATTACTGTGAAATAATCAGAACAACATGTCAATTATACCGCTACAAAGTTAACTTTACAACTATTGTGCTATGTGATAAAAAGTTATTGTGTGTGAACATGAAGTATAAAACGAATTTAGTACTATTTACATTGTTCGCTGCGAACTTAATCGACCAGCCGGCGCCCGAAGTGACCATCGCGCAAGGCATTTTGAGCGGTAAAATAAGCGCTGATGGGACTATTTTCGAATACATCGGCATACCTTATGCTTCCACAAACAGTAGCACGCGGTTCAAGGTATATTTTTCCATTAAACAAACGTACTGTTGTAGTTCATACGCCAAGCACTCAGGTTTCACTTTAGTTAATGAATATTCTTTCATCAAATACTTCCTACGTTAACTTGTTAATTGACGAGAGCATTAATATAATTAAATTATTAACCGTAATAGCCTTTATCAGTGAAAGTAATCAATATTTCGGTTTCAATTCTTTACATCATATATCAAGAAACCTGTTACAGTAATTAACAATTCAACTGATTAAATACATTACTATTTGTTTAAAATAAAGTATTTTATGTTATATTTTTATAAAATTGTCAGAAGTTGACAAAACGTACAGATAAAAGTACTTACTTGAATAATCTAATCTTTCGGCTTGTAAACACGTAATCATTCAGTTTGGTATAACAAAGAGAGATATTGGTTTATTATTTGTATTCTATTTTTAAAATTTGAAATCAAAGAAAAAAAACATCTGAATTACAATTTCTTTCGTATAAAATTTACCTCTAATTTAGATATATATTTTTAGTGTCCGGTAAATGTAAAATGAAATAAAACAAATTCCAGGCTCCGGGTCCGCCTCCATCATGGCATGGTGTGTTCAAGGCAGTCGACGAGATACATTTCTGTCCACAATCAACACCCATCGGAGTTCTCGGTTCCGAAGACTGTCTAAGAATAAATGTTTATGTTCCGGCGTTTGCTAAAAAGCCATTGCCTGTTATGGTGTACATTCACGGTGGAGCATTCATATTGGGGGGAGGAGGAAAATTGTTATATGGCCCTGATTTCTTAGTGAAAAAAAACGTTATTCTAGTCACTTTAAATTATAGATTAGGAGCGCTAGGTTTTACTTGTTTAAGAATAAAAGAAGCCCCTGGCAATGCCGGGTTAAAAGATCAAGTAGCAGCTTTAAGGTGGGTAAAAAAAAATATAGCAGCTTTTGGGGGAGATCCGAATAACATTACTTTATTCGGTGAAAGTGCTGGCGCAACGTCAACTGCCATATTATTGGCCAGCAACGTTACAGATGGGCTAATCAATAGAGCAATTATTCAAAGTGGATCATCTACTGCAAATTGGTCGATTAACAGAAATCCTGTCTGGGTGGCTAGCCTTCTAGCTCAAAATTTTGGACTGACAACTCAGGATCCCTTAAAAATATATGAATTATTTTCTAAAATGTCGTATAAAGAATTAGTTACAGCGAAAGCAAAGAAGCCACTTACCAAGTATTTTGATACGCAGCTTTTGCAATTGCCCTGCGTCGAAGAAATAATTCCTGGCGAGGAGTCTATAATCAATGATTTACCTTACAATTTATTAACAAAAAAAATCAAGAGTGTTCCTATAATTTACGGTTCAAACAGTAAGGAGGGATTCTTTTTAATATCCGGAGACACGGATGAATCGCTCGAAGAGAGAAACGGACGATATTTGTTCGCGTCCGATTTGCTATTTCAGTCGGAGGATGAAGCAGCTATTGAAGCACAAAGAATACAAAAGTTTTATTTTGGCGATGATAAAGTAAGCATGAAGAAATTAATGAACGTATCAGATATTTACACTCACTTGTATTTCGAAATACCTCCTATATTTGAGACTGAATTGTTCATCGAAAAAGCTAATGCTGTAGTTTATAATTACTACTTTGATTATTCTGGTGCTAGAAATGTTGTTAAAAAGCGAGCAGGATTTGCAGAAGAAAATGGGGCGTGTCATGGAGATGATTTGTTTTATTTGTTCAATGCAATGCTGCTACCTTTTAGAATTAACAAAAAAGATATGGAAATAATTGATACTATGACAACCTTATGGACCAATTTTGCAAAATATGGGTATGTTGATATACATTGATATTGCTATGCATTTATTTCTTAATTATTATAACTATTTTTATATATATAAAAGTTTGTACTTAGATGTCTTGGAACTCAATTAACTTCGTTAACGTGACTTTAATTTTTAAGAATACTTCATAAGTAATAATAATCAATGATTATATGACAAGGAGATGCCTTGTGATAAGTTATAATAGTAATTGTTATTTGTAAGGTTACAAGTACCTACTTCTTAGAAATGTATGTTCTGAGCCTTTTATATATTACGAGGATTACATCGCAATGAATAATGAAATGTTTTAATGGATATGTAACCTTAATATAGTGGCATTGCCATATGTTTTTGCTGTGGCAAAATTGTATTCCTAACATTTGCAGTAACATTTTTGTTTTATTCCAGGGACCCTACGCCAGATTCGAAGTTAAACAATCGACACTTCCGCTGGATGCCGAGCAAAAAGAATCAGATTAACTTTCTCTACATAAACGATGAGTTAAAAATGGGTCCTATCCCAAATTCAAAGGCGTACAAGTTATGGAAAACTTTGTATGAAAAATATCGCAAATTGAAAATTGACTAAATTTATTTATTTAATTATACTAAATAAATCAACAACAACTGCATTTTACATGACCTGCACGTAGTAGTATTTAAAATATAAAAAAATTATTAAGATAATGGAATAGTTCTAAATGGTTTGATAAAATCTATTTGTGGACCCTCTTTAATATTTCCAAAATAGTTCAAAAGTGCGCGAAAATGCAATAGCTCAAAAAATTTTAGAAAACCACATGTTTTTAATGTATTGTAGGCGTCCTTTTAGTTAATTTCACTCCAGATTGATGTTACACGAATAATTATTTGAAGCGATGGTTTATTTGATAAGTTAGTTTGTTAATTTGACAAGTGAGGTCCGTTGGGTTGTTTGGATCGCCGCGAGAAGGTTTATTGAAAAAGGCATCAAGCTACAGTTTCATTATGTTTGAATTCCCAACAGAACGGGTATTCGTGCTAAGAGATTAAATACAATTATATGCATGTTCTCATTGTTTTCATGGAATAGTTATAGACTGTGTTTGGTGTTAACATAATGGTTGCAAGTTAGAGCACCGTGAAGAAATTATGTGGTACAAGTCCAGATCCACCCATGGCTGTGGAGCTCCTAATGATGATGTTGAAATAAATTGTAAGTTTATTTTAATCCATTCCTATATAAAATAATGAATTATGGGTAAAACAATATATTAATCTCAGTAATATTATGAGCATTCCGATTAATCTATTGCGTTGAGCACTTCAATGGTTTTGTCATTAAAAACTTTGACAAACTCCGAGAATCTACTACAATGATTGGTTCTCAATTTTTTTTTCTCGATTAGATTAGAAAACATATAAATTTTAATTAGTGAACTTCTCTTTTACAATTATAAGGAAATATTTTTAATTTAAACATATAATATTATGAGAAAATACTTTGGTTGTTGATTGAATTTATTTACTACGTTCGAAATACGACAGCATTTACAGATTGGTAGAAAAGGTATTGGTTCGTGACATATAGGGTGATCTAGTTCAGAAGCCATGGTTCTAAACATTTTTTTTTGTAATTGAGAACCACAACAAAGCTTATTTGTTAAGACACAGAGTGACAGAATTGTATCTGCCAGTCTAAATAATCAAATATACAACTTTTGAGATATAACTTTTGCGTAATATGTATTGAAGTACAAAGGTCGTCGTCTTTATTGAAACATCAAAAACATCACTGCTGATTTTAACTCTGTTCTAAAATATGCAAAATTATTATTAGAAATCCGAAGTGTAACAGTATAAAGAACATTTCAAAGTACAGACTGAAGTGTTCCCCTCAGGGCATTCATTGCGCGGATTAACAAGATATAGTCCTTCGTTTGGTTGTATGTTGCCCTGGAGCCGGCTAATTAGTACATTTTACATGAATATAAAGTGTTAAAATAGAAAATGGAATACTTTTAACAACACTGGCAACGTTACGAGATGTAATGATAAATAGCCTTTGCATATATGCTTATACATATATATTTTAAACTTGCTGCGGAAATTGCCATGTAAGTATTATACTTCCTTGTGCTTAACACATATAATAATAAATTTAATTAAACGTAATTATTATAAATAAATGTTTGTTTTCGAAGCGAGCCATTTTTCCTTGAATAATGTACGTCAATGTTTTTCAATGAGAGTGAAATACATTTCCAAGTTTCGAGGATTCTCAGTTAATTTATCCACATCGCTCAGAGCGGGCGACAGACGAAAGCCCTTAAAGTGTTTTATTAGCAAAGCCATATTTTTGAACGTGAAAAATATCCAGGTGTTTGTCTTACGCAATCAAGCAGGTGCTGATGAGAAATGGTTTCACATTACGTTTTGAATTCGACCAAATTTGATTAGAAAATTAGCTATAAATGAAAATGTATTTGTTCTCAAAGTACTAAATATTGTTTTAAGTAATTTAATAAATTGCTACACCCAGAACTTATAATAGATTAACTCTAAGAGACTTATTCCATACATCTCATAAAAACTAATACAGAACCACTGCAGTATTTAGTTTGTTGCAAATACTATGGACAATATCATTGAGTACTAACGGAGAAACATTAAGAGTTCCATAACTTTAATAAAAGAAGTTATCATACGGAAATTTGGACTACGCTTCCAAGAACTTAGGAACTTAAGCGATAAACACTTCGTTATGTTATCTGGTCGTTTCAACAAAGATACTTTCGCTGCAGTGGCTAACAATTGTGTAATTGTCTAAGTACAAAAGCAGTACAATAAAGTACAAATTGTAAACAAAGATTACCTTGAAAAGCTAATTGCTACTTTAGCGCTGGTTAGACTGACTCGTGTTTCTGGTAACCACTTCAATTGATTAGTAATTTAAGCCTTGATGACATAGTTATGTGGATGGTATCTTTGTTGTATATCTTTTCATTTATCCAATGCGTCAACTGTGAGAGAAACTATATTCATAAGTATAAAAGTGGTCTTTGCTAACTTAAAGTTACTCGTGCATAAGACATCCAGGATTTGTAATAAAACCATAGTATCTAGTATCACGGCTACGTAAACATCTATAAACATTGTTTCTAACAGCGCGTAAAGCTTCCTAATTATGTTCGCTAAGGCCACGGCGGATGGGGCTGAAGGGCTTACCGCGGTATCGTTCCACCAACAGATACAAAGTTGATACAATTTCATTTAGAATTTCTTATTGTATTTCTACTTATATAACAAAATGTGTGTGCAAATTCTTAAAACCAAGCTCAGCTGATCGCGGATTTTTTATATGAGGAAAATTAAATTTCGTTTCCCATATTTATGGTTATACGTGGTGTATGATTGTTTTTCATAAGGTTGACATTTTTTTTAACAATTGTAAAATGTAATGACATTGTAAACAAACGTATTATCGAAACTTGCACGGTAATTAAAGGAAAGGTTTTCTACTTTCTATCAAATATTTTGTTAGGGGCTTCTTACTCTTTTCTTTTGTACTTTTTAGTTATAATAATGGTTTTTAACAGTTTAAAAAATCTTTATGCCTTTTAATTCCCGTTTGGATAGTCTCATTTTCTATTCATGGTATCTTATGAGATGCAAATACGTTCCGGAGCGTCGGCGCGGCCTCGGCCCTCTCTTTACGATCCTTTGGAATCCCACTGGATACCTTAATCGTTTTAATTCCTGCTCTTGTTCACCTTTGGGACCATGAATACATTATATAACAAATTAAGCACAAAATACTGATATGTATAATCAACACGTCATAACTTACACGAGATTATTTGAAGCATTCAAAATGTTGTATTTCATCATACAATGAAAACATACAAAAAAAAATGTTTTCGTTACGCTCTGTCAGTGACTTGGAAATAATTAGAATTAACTGATTTTAATTGGTACTGTGTAATGTCGTTAAGCGGCTTAATAATCTTCTATTAAAATGTTATTTCATACCCTCAATTACATTAACATAATTTTTAAAAATGTCTTTGGAAATATGTAGTTTCTATCGTATGAATACATTTTTCATTAACAAGAATATTAACACAAGGTACACACATACGCGAACAAGCCCCGGCGTATTACTCTCGACCCGCCTAATTAGTTTGAGTCGGAAAATTTGAGAACCGCTGAATAATTATGAAAGGCAAGAACCTTTGAATGATACCAAAAAAGTGACGCAGCGCACTGCGATATTATTATTTAAACATTTCTGAACGGCTTTTATATTTAAGAACTCATAAGTTTATAACTGAATATGATAAAACACTATTTGTAAGGGAATAGCAATTTGGTAAATAGTGTGGTGAAAAAGAAGACTGACTTCAATGCTAAAACTGCCGAGAGCAAATATGATGTTAATCATATTTATTTTTTATTCTTAATTATTAACTTATAGTGTTGGAGGATTTCAAAAATGTTTTTGTTTTATAATAATGTATTTTAAAGAATACCTTTATATAAAATGTAGTGCTTTTAACACATGTCTAATTCAGATGATTTTATACGCTAGAAGCTGTGAACCCTTTTTTAAAACATTATCAGATTATAAACCGTAGAGTTTCGCTTTTAAAGTACATTTTGCATTGATGGAATATTTAAGATGAGGTCGTTTGAAAGTTTTTAAGTGTGAAAGCTAGTGTCGGCACAGGCGCGAACTTAGCCAGTAACATTTAATATTAAGCAGATTGCTTCGCACTTCGCAACGAGAGAGGGCTCCATGGAGAAGTATCTTACCACTTAAAGGATGATCTATACTTACTGTATAATGCAACAGTCTTCTTTGTATTGATACCAGTATTAGCAATATTTCATCGTAGACTGCACAGTTTGGCTAAGACGATTTTTAGGATTGTGTGTGTTGTTCAACATGATCCAATAGCAATGAAAGACATTTGGATTAGGTCTGGCAAAGTTTCTATACTGTGGCCACTTCGTGTGTTAGCAAACGAGCTGCTCAATATTTACTAATTATCATGCAAATTTTGTAAATAAACATACGAAGTTAATGTGAGATATATTATTTAGCAGATATGTGCTACATGTTTTTTAAAACAGCACACGGCTCATACGCAAATTGTTGGAGCTCGTTGTGTTATAATTGGTGTAGTTAGGGACATATTTGTGTGTTACGACGCGCGCCTCATGAATACATAATGGTTTGCGGGAAGAGGGAAAAATTATTCCGAGGGAACGAGTGGGGTTGTCATTAGAGAGAGCTCGTCTTCGGTAAATTAACTTTATATTTCAGTAACTACACGATGGAGTTACCTAAAAGCTGGCAATTATTTTTAGTCGCTCTGGTTGGTCCGGGTATAATTACTTCAGGGCTTTGTTTGATAAATAATATATTAGGTTTGTATAATTTAGTGTTGTATCCGTGGTCAATTATAATGATTTGGTTAGCTGAAGTTTATTTTGCAACGGTTTGAATTGCGAATGATTTTTAATTTAGTGACCATTTTTAACGGACATAGAGGTTTTGGAATATGTTTTATTATATAGAAAACAGACAATAAGTTTAAAAGTAAAACGCTTGCGTCGAAAGTAAGATTAAGTGACAAGTTACAATTGTTATTCAACAGTAAGTTCAACAGTGAGCAATGCGCGCTCGCACTGCTTCCTTGCAAGAGGCTGCTTTGTGAGAGGCCACTTAAAACTTTTTGTAAGAATAACTTTCTACTACAAATTCTCGGAACTTGACATAATATTTCTTGAATTCTTAAAAGTCACAGACGTAGAATGAGCACTTTGTAATTTGCAACAAGGTTTTTTAACATAAATAAATGAAAGGAAAATATTTTCTTTTTAATATAATCAATGAAATGTTTAAAACAACTGAATCCCATATTTTAACATAAGAATAAAGAAATATCTAAGATCGAATATGTGATAAAAAGTGTATAAGCGATATGAATGTACATATTTGATGTACACATGCGCCCGCTGGCGGATCTGGCGGGATTCATAGCCCGCTCCCAGGTGCGACGTCAATGTCACAATCATAAAATGGAAATAACAATAGGAATCCGGTTCGTCCATAACTCTATACTGAATGTAGTTACTTTTTTCTTCATTTGTCTGTTGAATACAATTTATGTCGTTACGTATAACGAGAATTTCCTTGCCGTGTTTACAACCTCAAGCTTCGGATTTATTTTTTATCTTGTAAATTGTACTACTATTCTATTTACGGTTCCATATATTAATTCAAAAATAAGTTGTACTTTTGTTGACATGAATTAGTATAAAATAATATAAGAAGAAAAAAGGTAACAAAGCGTGTTGTGTTGTGGGACACGGCCAGGCGGCGCCGCATTCATTCCATTACACCTGCGAACTTGTTTAACAAATCAGTAGGATGACGAAACAAATACAGCAATTCCTACCTATTTTCACTTTCCAATTGTTCGGCGGCGGTTGTTTTTGTGCCCTCCCCCGCACTACCCCGCGTCCCCCAGCGTCCCCTCGCGGCTGATTGACGACACTGACAAGTTGAGATTGCTCCGCAACTGAACTTGTTACAATGTTTACACAACATTTTCTATTTTATGCCGATCTGAAAAACATTTTGTTTATCCGCCTTTTCAGCTTTATTTAGTTTTGGTTGTGTGATTATTTTTGTAAATACTTTCTGTCACTTTTAGATAAATTAAAAGAAATTTTTCATTGTTAATTTTCAATCTATTCGTTACTTACTTGATGGTTCTGTATGATGTTACGTGGATGTGAACTTTTCACTTCTTTATCAAGTGTATATCATTGAACTTGAAAAATACTTGCATATTTATTAAAACAAAACCCTATAGAGTTTAGATGATATCTTATTTAAAACCTTTTTATTTGATTTAAGTTGGAAATATTTTATGACAATATATCAAAGTTTCCATCTTTAGAACAAAAAGATCAACACTGATAGATCTTTTCGGTCGTACAGTTTAATTGGTTCACATTTGGTCTAGACTCGAACATAAATAAAACAGTAGCCAATTTTCATACATCGACTGTAAAATGAGATAGCCGATCTGCATAGAGACGAGCCGTACGTATGTATTCAGCTGTAAAAGGCGCTAAACAAAGGCTAACAAATTCTGTGTGGACACGTATTTGTTTAAAAATCAATATTTGTTTTTAAATGTATTGTCTACGGAGTCGGCTGCCAGGTTTTTTCAAACTGAACTGATGTAGTTGGTTGAATTGTATAGACATAAAACGATTTGAGAAACTTTAAAACTGTTTGTTATCGTATCGTCATCGACAATAATTTTTTATTAAATTTTTTGCAGCGCTCCCTATCGGGCGTAAAGTAAATCAAAAATCTCATACTAATTTTAATATAATTGACAATGACGATATGAAGGCGCTTGACGCAAATATTAGTCCTGGGCCTACTATGTTCAGATAATCGAAGTTTTCACCTACGTTAGACGTTAGAATATTAAATGAAATACCAAGCTAATATAATAACTGTGGTGAGTTTTTATTAACATTTCATTGTACCTAAGATGTTATATACGAAATTGAAATATAATTATGGGTCTATAGAATTTTATAAAAATAATAAAATACAGGCAAAAGAAATCGGCACAGAAAAATTACGAGCAACATTTTCCCGCGGGGTGAAAAGAAGACTTGTGTTCAAAGTTAATTAGGCCATTCCGCGTGGATCATAGCAAAGCGACGGTGGAAGATTTAAAACGAGCCTCTACACGTTGAAGTTCAACCTATTTTAATTGTGAATTTCAAAATGAATTTCTGTAAATGAAATCTCTAACTTCGTCCAATGATTTATATAGGATTTATCACAATCATACATCACAACCCAATATCAGATCTAAGTTTCAAAATTAGGATCGAGGACTCCAGCTTGGTCTTAGATCATAAACTCTGTTATGGCGAGTTTAATGACAACCACTTCTGTTTTAAAAGGCAAGTAAAACACACATAAAATTGTACACAATTGTATAAATAAGTAGCGATACAGCTTTTCGAGTTATTCCGCTCCAATGAAACCTGGTCGGTATTATTGTTTTAAGTTGTAAAGAGCAGCGGCTGCGGGTGACAGCGCCACCTATTGTGAACTTGAGAGCCGCGCACGAAGGCTTCAGTACCGCGGCTCCACGGCTCAAGAGATGTAGCGAGAACCTCAACAATAGCGCTAAGTTATAATCAATTTAGCTTAATTTACAAGCCTATTGTTAACAGTTAATCGCTTATTGCTGTCAAGAGGATATACTAGACTATGTAATTACATAGACATTTCTCTTTACTGAATTATTATAAAATTATTGCAAATGGAAATAATTTTAGTAAGTTCCCTAACTGTGGCAGATTTCAAGATTTCGACAGTATATGTGTAGTGGTATAGGCCCCTTGTGGTATTTTATTTTATAAAACTTGCAAAGCTTGATAAAGGTTGTGGTCGAAGTATCGGCATGTTTGATCAACAAGATTTAAATTAAAAATGTTGTAAGATTTTTACTACCACAGGCAGTTAATATTTTCCGAGACATTCCCTCAGCGTAAGTTACATTATTTCTAATCTATACTACGAAACTATTTAAAAGACCGAGTCAGTACCTGTGAGATTCTGACACCACAATCTCTGTGTAAAACATATCGTCATCTTCGACACTACAAAGATAACGCTATATTTTATACGGAGATTTTGAGTTCAGAAATCCACGGTTAATCTTATAACTATGAACACATTGTGCAAATACAATAAAAATGTAAAAACATAATTCGCTCTGAAATTGTGACTTAAGTCGCTACAGGATTTGCGATGTTTTCAGGATAAAAAAACGATACGGCCTGCTTTTGTTAGCGACTGCCTTTGTCTCAAACAAGATAGTTATCGGGTATTCACTTGTTTACCTGCTGTTGTTCTTTTTTAATAAGCCATGTCTTATCTTTATAAAGGACTGGACATCTACTTTAATGACTTCATTGAAGTTACCTTGTTTATTCTTTTGTTTCTTTAATTATTTTAATCAAGAACTACATTTTTTTAAATTATTCGAATAATAAATGTAACAATAAATTAAAACACATTTCTCAACACTCAATACACTTAACTTTATCTTGTAACGGCTTAGATTTGACTTGATTATTTCGGGCGATTGCTATTATTGGGCGATGTCGGTCTCCAGTGGAGAGCCCTTCCGCCGAGTGCGCTCGGCTAACCGTAGAGCACTTCATTGGCCCTTCGCTGCGAACCTATTACGGTGTTTAGTCGATACTCACGGGAATACAGACATTTATTTGTTGCCATTTTGTATCCTTTTATAGAACCTTATAAAATTACTAAACATTATAATATACTATTAGTGTGTTGTTTGTTTTTTTAGAATTAAATTGTTTCTATTTGTCTTTATACTCCCATTTTATTAGTGACATAAATAACATATCGTATCATATATTATTGTATTTTTGCTACATATGCCAGTTTGCCAATTAGCTCTTATTGTCGGGTTCATACGAAACTGTAAACTCATGCCCGTCATTTTCATCTTTTAAAGTAAATGTTCTCATTGGAACACTGATAAGGCTAGTATTATTTTTAGTAAGTAATGTTTATTACATTATCAAAAATTAAGTTTGATTTTATAAGATTCAGTATGATATTATTATATGACCACATCCGCCAATATTGTCACGAAAAGGTATTTGGACCTGCTTCTTATACAAACGCAAAATACTCTTATGCAAAAGTAAACTTTGGTTAAGTAAAGTTACGTTTGGTCTATGAAGCAGATACGACTCTCTGGATAACTCTTTGAAATAATACTAAAGTATTTGTTTAGTCAGTGAAATACGTGAAGCATCTCAGTATGAACACCCGGAATGCCTTAATCACTATTTAATTATCCGTAACTTCACTTCGCGCTGCCGAAAAGAGCTAAACTTGGTTGATTACCCCATGTTTTTGTTATTAACCCCTCCTGCCTACACCCTTTTTAAGTACATTACAATCAAATGTCATATTAAAAGGTTGATAATTACGAAATAAAATGTAGGTTTTACGACCAAATTCAAGTGTCATTTACATAAAGTGTTATTAATTACTATAATTTATTATTTCTATTTAAAATACAGAATTTATAATAATGATAAAATATCAATGACATAAAGAGAAGAGGAATCGTGGAAAGTGGCTGCGGAAAATGCTAAGCAATCTTAGTACACTCAATAGCAAAAAGTTCGGGGAGAAATGAAAAATATCGAATTTCACAGGCACCGTAGCGTTGTAATATTAATGCCGGCGGAGCTCGGGCTTACGAACGCAATAAAAACAAACAAATTGCACGTAAAATAATACTGTGAGCTGTGGCGTTGTCTCGCGGGAATTTGTTCTGATGCCCTCTTAAATCCTTATTTATATGATAACGTTATAATTCATCGCGGTCCACACACCCCCCACCCCCCCGCTTGGCCGCTCCTCTACACACCTTTCTAAAAAAAACAACCTCTTTAAGATTTACTTTTATTAAACTTAAACTTCCATCTCTACTGCGAAAACATCTTTCTTCATTTAAAACTCTATTCAACTAAATACTGAGAAATTTCGTAATGTTCTTTAAATTTTGACCTTTCATAAGAGAAGAAATCTTAGCCAGTAAATCTCCAAGCAGTATTATTATTTCGTTATGTTCCTAAGAAACTGCATATATGTATAGGTTTTGGTAAAACCGTAAGATGAATATGTATGGTTAATAAAATTTCATTAGGAAAGTTGGCGTGGATACATTGCAAACTTTCGTTCACAATTCATTATTAAAACGATGTATAGAGTCACTAAAAGTTTTGTTATAAAGTGCTGACACGTTATCGCGTCGTAAAACAAAAGTAATGACCGCGCTGCGTGGCGCACTGTACACTGTATCCATCTCGGAGAGGATGTATCTCTTTGTGGTGCGGACTATTTACTTCTGAATATATTTCATAGCCGTTACAAAGCACCAAACAATTTCTCACGGCAATATTTTACGTCGCCATATTTTATGGATAATAGCGTTATCTCTTTTTATTTGTTTTTTTTTTATTCGATTCAGAATTATTAGCATTGGTATGATTATTATCTTCCTATATAAAGTAGCATTAATTTTATTCAAATTAACCGTTTGTTTTAAGTATGGAAACTAGATTTGTAACTAAACATTAACCAGAACTGAGACAAAACACTGCAGTGAGGTTGACCTTGAATGCTTTTTAATACTTTCAAATCTATAAGCATATTATAACAAACAACATACAAATACAATACTTTTTTTATATTTTTATTTCCTTTGGTCATGTGAGGCCGAGCATTTTTATATCCTCCGCCATTGAACGGTCTGACACAACTGAAAAGTAATTACCCCTTATCATTCAATAAACTTGATTAGGTAAACCATATTTATTTATAATACTTAATACCTTATTACTTTATTCATAATAATTTCCTTTAACGTTAACAAAAAACAAAAAAGCGACTTCAAATTATCTTTTCAACAAATAGCTTTTATATTGTTGTTTAATTTTCTTATAAAAAAAGTACAACGAACTAATTTATAATCTTAGTCTTTCCACATAAATTTAATTGATAGTTATGCATTTCTACGTAATTTTAATTACGATAACAAAAATAGAGGACTTGGCGTTAATTGCTTTGATAATTGGAAAGAGCAATATTATTACTATATTCTATTACTTTTTTATTAATAAAATACAGATGTTCTGATCATAAAGTCATCCGAATAGTTTTATCTGATATTACTTGGAATGTATTCGTTTTTGAGAAATAACATTGACAATAGATATTGCGTTGTCATGATAAGATGGAAGACATGATTCACAGAACCACTCACTGATAATTCTTACTTTGCTCCAGTATAAAACACAGTGATTCCTACATCTTCACACGCGACTACGCTATTAATAAGACGTTTATTGATCTCACGAATAGTGTTAAAATGTCTCCTTTGTCAGTGTCTGTCTTAGTGTTTGGTGTAATTTTCATTGGATGTGTAAGCACTGATCATCTTAATTTAGGTACAAGTGTAAACGGGCAGTTGGCTTACGTCACAAATGTTAAATTATCCGCTGTACCATTTAAAGTCCGCGTGAAAAATGTATTTTACACTAACGAAACGAGTCCTAAAGTAATAAAGGTAAGACGGTAAAATATTTTTATTAAAATCTTGATTTACTCGTAGTAGTTGTTAATTGTACAATATGGTTCTTTTTTATATCATAAGGTGGCATGGCATGGTCAAGTAACCCTTAATACAAGCAATGTTATGTTTATTTTATGGTGAAATTTTCAAAAGTATCGTTAGCTTATTTATGTCCCCAACGAAAGGCTCAGAGGCTACCCAATTTAGGGCTGTCTAAGCCGTATACAACCACACTTGTCGTAACTGATAAATTGTTAATGTTCCAGGGTATAACAGCCATAGATTCCCTCAACTCAAAAGCGAGGGCGACAGTGACGGCGGGCGGGGTTGGAGCCACATTCGCTAACATTAAACTGAAGAGCGAACGCGGCGAAGGATTGAATTATCAAATACAAATATTTGTATAACATTTGTAACTTATTGTAAATTTATTAAAGCAAAAATATTATTATGCATTCAATCTGAATTTATTAAAACATATCTTTCATTGTAATAATATAGAATAAGGTTATGCGTAACTGATATAACTGTCATGTGCTATGATCCGAATTAAATTTTGATAGTAAACTTCCAGAGCATTTTATAGGTGAGATTGTGAAGGTGTTATGTAAATTTAAAGCCAGGTGAAAATGTTCGGGACACAGCGCGCTCGCCGGACAACGGCCACCGGCAAGTGACGCGTACGGTATAGGCTAGGAGCCAATTAATTTACAACCAAACATTTTATACGGGGTGATTTTTCTCTAACTTTAAAATTAACATGTGTTCAGAGAGGTGATTGACCCAGTTGATATGATAAAAGTCAAACAATAAAAACACATGTTTAATTAACGAAAGAAGAACAACTATGCGAGGTCATACTACAGTTATAAATAAGGTAATAGGACACAAATCTTAGTACATATTTGGAAATAAGGTATTATAAATAGACAAGTATTAATTTCTGTTATTATAGATTTAAAGTTGTACTTATCCTAAAAATAATGATCTTATTTCACGAACATATTAGTATTCCATTATATTAACGAAATGATAGTGAATGAATCTATTTGTAGTTGTAGCTAAAACAATCAGTTTTTCGTGCACATATTCAGGGTACAAAAATACCGGACTCCGTAGCTACAGGCTACAGTGTTGACTCGGCGGCGATGAATATGCAGCGAGCGGCGTGGGCGTGGGCGTGGCCTAAACTCTTGTAAACCTTTGTTTGCCCGTCGATATTGGATCCCAGGCTTATCGTCCACTTTGATGCAGTCCACCGAAATATTTACTGTTTATCTAAAGTCACCCGAACGGAACGACACGCTCGCAAATGAATATTTTATGTAGCGTTTAAATTTTCTAAATTATTGGATTTTGTTGTTTGGTGTTGGTTTCAGCTATGGGTGTATATATATAATATATAATAATTTAACAGTATTAGATATCGAAGTGTGAACACGACTATGGAATAAACGTGTAATCATTTTGTTTATTTTTATAAATACCATTTTTTTTATTTATTTAATTTCAATATTCTTTGTGTTAGTAGATAGTAGATTGACATGAATGTGTACAATTACCATCGTGCATGACTCTAGGGACCATAAACTAGCCCATAAGCTGTAAGTACAGTTTGAATCGTAAATCTCTTGCGGACAGTCGCCGTGTGTCTTGCGTGGCCGATACGCTCATCCCGGAGGAACAATACGCTCTGACACTTGCTTGAATTGTTACGATACAGAATTATAATGCGGTTCTGCGCTCTAACTACATATGTTATAGTTCACATCACATAATCATGTTATATATATATTGATTTCTGTTATATTTCTAAGATAAAGGATTGGAAGGATTGAGGTAATATCTTATAATATATTTTTATTCGTATCTTGAAATCAGTATTGGAAAAGGATTTGTAGATGTCTAAATATACAGCAATGTACAATATTCTCCGCTCTTCAAATGTTTCTTATCAGCGCGGAACATTTATTGCACAAGTTTACCATATCACAAACTTCGTTCAGCTTGTTTGTAGACAAAATCTTCCAAACAAAGCCAACTTTCCAGTCAAACTAACAAAGACGATGTTGCATTGGAGAAAATTATATTAAACTCTGCCGAAAGCTAATGTTGTTACTCCTAGATTAATTTGTACACGACTACGCATAAATATGATTATGCAAATTAATAAATTAAAATTGAACTATTAAAATATTTAGGTGACTTGACTTCAGGTTATTAAGTAGAGTAATTATTTGAACCAAAATACACAAGTGATAGTCCTGTTTAAAAAGTTAACATGACTGCGCACAAATTGAGAAAAGGATCTAAAATTTTAACGAGAATTCGATAGAATAAGAAATTGGAAACGTCTAGCTTAATAAATCATATTATATTCAAAGTAAAAGATATGAAAAGTACAACAATATTTGCAGCACAAAACAGAATATCCTACAGCAAATCCTAAAAAGAGCACTGTGCGGAGAGAAAAAAAAATATTTGACGGCGAAGACAAAGACCAGTCCGCGCTACACATTTGCGCTTCCCTCTCCACTCAGTTGTCCTTACATTTTACATTTATGCATCATATTCCGTCGTCGCAATGAAAAGCAAAAACTTTGCAGGAAATTCTACGATTAAACTAAAACGAACTATACACGTCAGCAATAGGGCTGAAAACAAAATGCCCTTATAATTTGTAAATTCGGATGCAAGAGAAGAGAGTGGCTGGTTTGAGGGAGACACTAAAGTGTGGAATAAAAGTGGGAAAAAGAAATAAACAAGAAATGAACACGCAATGGATCGTGTAAAAGATCGCTAGTGAATTTCATATCATTTTAATGATTCAGATAAAGGTTTTATTTCACGCTTAATTATCGTAAGATTAACAGCTGATGATGAACATCATTAGCGGCCTACAGCATAATGCTCATAATGTATTTAGAAAACTACGGATAATTTCAGAATCTGAACTGGATATGCAAGGAAATGAAATAAATAGATTCCAAATCATTTTTACTGTGACATAATTGAACAATTGTAAAGTAAAGAATTTCATACGCACGAAGCCAGTGCAATCGGATTTCCTTTATAAATGGACACCGCAATCCTCGCCGCCGCCGCGCCGCGCCGTGGATACAGTAATGTCTGCGTGTAATGCATTTATAGCGAAATATGATCAATTTTGTGCCATCAGAGTCGCGGCCGAGCGCAATAATATGATGTCGATTTTATTTTATCTACCAACATTTAAATATAAATAATTATGGCAACACTATACCAATGGGACAATTTTGCTAATTTATTTTGAAATACAAATAAAATATATTACCAAGTACGATTCAAAGTTGCCATTTAAATTGTTTTTAATTATTTACTCCTTAACCACGTATACTGACTTGGTAAAACTTCATTCGTTCGAGTCACGTATCATTTTTACAACCGCCTCAGCTACTCGTCGGGCGGGCAATTGGAAAAAAAACACGTCGTTTAATATTTCATCTAGCTTCACCTCCCCCCCCCCGCGACCCCCGCATGCCGCAATCGATATGTTTTAAATTCTAAATCCAAGTCAATACTTAATGCAACTTTACAGTACTTATCAAATACTCTGAATAAAAAGTAACCCGTATTGCCACTTTCTACCGTTTCTTGACGTTTTCTGCCGTTTCCTGCCATTTCTGGCCATTGTATGCCAAACTGAGTACGTCACTCAGAGGAAACGCAATGAATTCTTTAAGATCACTTATCAACACTTATCAACAATATGATCACGTCCACATATGTACGTGGAAGTGAGATTATTTTTATAGATTCATATTATTTTCATATAAAACTAACAGGAACAAATCTCTTGAGATGTCACAAAATAGATCAAAAATGTTTATCGAATTGAAGCGTCATAAAGATATGACATAAAAACGTTATTTCTTAAGAAATTATCTAATTTTTACATCTATAAGTACACCTTTGTACTATTAACACTTTAAAAGTTTATTTCTTATTTAAAAACATTTTAACGAGCGTTGGTAACTCTCGCAGTAAGCAAACATGAAGTGCGCAACGCTTAGCCGGTTAGCCTTTTCTCATACAAAATTGTGAAATATTGCAAAATGTTATGTCAACTTTGGTTAGTGAGAAACAGGAAACTTTCCAGCGTCATTGCTACGAATGCAAAAGAATGAATAAAATGTAAACTTATCGTTGGAACTTAAAAACAAAAATTGTTAAAAGTAAAGCGTAATTGTTAAGTAGTTTGCGAAGAAACTATTAAAAATAAAAATAGCTATAGGCCAAGTACAATGCAACAGAGATTTATATTTTAGTTTCATTCCTTCAATTACGATTTAAATATAATTACTATAATTAACTATAACTAACTATAACGCCAAATAATAATTAACTATAATAATTTACAGTGGAATTATTATCGAATTATATTTTATTCATTGTTCATATTTAAATATTCTTTAAAATAGTTTTGTCTTTCAGAACTTAGTTTTAATTTACGCTGAATTTTATTCCTTTTATATGCGCAGGAAAAAAACTCTAGTTTAACTTCATAAAAAGTGCTTAAATTCTACAATAAAATTAAAATAAATATACAGGATTTAGTTTGTTTAACAGTTCTAGGCTAAGCTGCGCATAAATTTGAAAGAAACACTTTGAGCACTGTCTGGGAAGTTCAAGGCTCTTAGTTATTCCAGTAGCAATTGAACACTGGAGATTGATGACCGCTGCCTTTCAAGTTACTAGACAGTCGAACTGTCTTTTGTTTATTTACAAAGTTTCTAATTTCAATCTCTTACCACTCTCAGGACAGATTTAGTGCAATATACCTGTAATAAAGGGCTACTAAAGTAGCTTGCATAATATTAAACCGCTCTGTGTACCAGTTATTATCGGTTTTACAATCCGGCTTTTAAAAATAAAAGTTTCGATACATATTGAGAGAACAATCATAGTTTAAAAATGAATCGCGTGTACAAAGGCTGAAATATTAAACGGGTTGAGCGTATCAACATGATAATGGGCCTCCGATAGCGCCGGCTGCATTCCGCGCCGATACATCGCCGGGAGTTCCCAGCACCGTGCGGGATAAATTCGTAATGTGGAAAGAGCAGTTTTGTGCGAGGAGCGAGTTTGGACGCGCTGTAATGTGCGACGTGACTCGCTTCCATTTATCGACGGTTTAAGTTTTCCACGGATTAGTTCGTATCGGATTAAATATCTTAAACTTGAATCCTACACGTATGTATGTTTCAGCCGAGCAACTCATACGAGTTTTGAGAATATTTAACTGCGGAAAAGACACGAACATGTTAAAAGTTTTTATCACCAAATTGAGCTAATAAAATAAATTAAAAGTACTGTAAGTAAAACCCTACTAAGTAATATAAGACTGTCTTCACTTTTGTTTTTTAAATAACATGACAGTAAGTGATCTTCAGGTGTTTGTCTTTACCAGCAGAGCAGATAATTAAATTCCGGGAATGTCTTTACCTATAGTAATAACTTTCATGGTATCCAAACTGCAGCGAAATGTCACGTGTGTCGACGCTCTTTTGTTTCAATTTCTCCTACTGAATCTATGTTACAAGTGTAACAATATACTTGAAAAAAATGTGTTATAGAACGATTGATGTTATCATTTATTTCAAATAACGAAAATGAGCCATTGTGTTGTAATATAACGGAAGTAATAAATACGCTTAATCTATCTATCTACATAACAAACAACAATTTTTATAATTGCCTTGTCTGCTTTTGTTTAACTTTAAATATTATAATAAAATGGAATAATGCTTAAGCGTGTTTAAAAATGTTAACCAACTTAAAGTCGAAGGGATAATCCCAATTTAAAAAATTAAAAACTACTTTGTTGATCGCATATTTTTACGTCGCGTTCTCCTCTCGGTATAGTACCGTATTGCGGTACTTTGTTAATTAAATGTTCAAAAACTGTGACGTAGCATAAATTTCAGTTAGGGCACAAAACAGCCGGCTACTCTGGAAAGCGCAGCTACTCAATTTTCTCCCAGTAATTGCATTTATTTTCCAATAACAACAATATAGACGAGTTTCTTCCCAAAATGTTTAACAACTTTTTCTATATTTCATAATACTTTTGACATTAAATAATGATGATATTTTAAAATTAAAATCTATGCCAATAAGAGTGATTAAGGATTTTGTTCTAAAAAAATAACTTGAAATTTGCATTCATCAATTTATAATTTACACCATTGCCTTTGCATTTGCAACTTTCTCGTAGTAACTACTTACTACTGTTAAACAAAGAACGATTGTAAAAATGTCAATGTTATCCATTGACGTTATTATGAGGTGTATACAATTTTTACAACAATGTAACAGGCAATGTACTGAGAACTTGTTATATGGTAGACTGGTGAAGGTATCCATTGCAGTGGTAGCAGGTAGTGGTAGCTGGTGTTGATTCATGGCTCGGCGGACGGCAGCGTGGAACTGAAATCATCAATATCGGTAAACGACGAGTTTGATATCGCCCTACGTTATTGCGAACCGTACGCTTCCTCTGTATTGTGGTACCGTTCTGTAGATACGTTGTTGTATGTTCTCTTCGGTAAATTATATGACAGATAATTTCAAATACCAATTGAATTATGTTACTTTTGAACGGATCAATAAATATTTCTTGAGTCGACTCAAATTTTAAATAAAGGAGTTTACACTCAGTACAATTTATTATTTATTTAACTGAAATGATAATTAGTCGGAACTATGACGGAGTTTTAGAGTTTTTTTTTGGTACGAAAGAATAGGAACTCTTTATTTATTGCTCCGCTCAACGTTTTCACCAAAAAGTTAAGGTTGTGTAAGTTAAGAATCATTTTTTAAATTTTAAAAAGAGAACCGATAGAATATTTGTTCAATTTATGATAGTTGTAAATAAAACAAATAAAAGGCTAGCGCTTTATTACAGCGAATGTACCAGTTTTAAAGATAAATCGCTCGTCGTTTAACCTCGAACGGGAATTGAATTTATTTTGATAGTAATTTTTCCTTTGCTCATTGAACATCGCCATTGTAGCATTTATTGGACGATTGCAATTTTATTATCTTTAAATTTTGTAATCATTTCATACATTCAATTTTACATTTATTCAATTGCGATAGACGCGGGAAGCTGAAATATACTGAATATATCATATGGTGATAATTATATACAGTACATACACTTGCATACATAGCACTTTTCTAGATTTTATTAATACTACTAAAAAACCTCACTGGTAGTAACTGCACTAAAAACGTCGTAACTTTTTTAGTGTAAAAATATGTTTAAATTATATTTCATAGAAGCGTTAGTATAAGTTTATAAAGTCATTGTTGTCATATCCAACAGGAGCAAAATTTATTGGAAGCTACATGTTCTATTCAAAATTACATCGGAGTATGTTTCCCACGGGAACGTTGGGTCGGGGTTATTTTCATTAATACGTAATATAAACTATACGCGGCCATTTTGTAACCGATATCTAAAATTTTATCGTTACGATATAATTAACTCTCTAAAATATACGGCTTAATATCTTTAGAAGCTTTCATGTTTGGATTATACATACAAGCAATTTTGTATGCGATTTTATGTGGCCTGTTATTTACGCAATACTTGTATCATGACTGTATTGCATCTCTTTCATTCTCCATTTAAAAAATAGAGATAGCAATAGTGTTCGCCTGTCACGCACTTTTAATTTCTTCATTGTTCAGAAATTCTAACCTTGGCACTAGTTTCATGCGACTTGCTCTTAAAATTCCATCCGAGTTTTCTCTGGGACACTAAAAGCATCCGCCTTTTCAATTTTATTACAAAAGACTGAAAAAATACAATTGTTTGACATGAAGCGGAATATTTACTTTTAAATCTGAGAGACCGAAGAATCTCCAGTTATGTTTTTAACAATATACTGTCGGTTTTTACTTAGAAATATTTCTTTAAATTAATATCCACGACAGATTTCACTTTGACTTTTATATCTTTAGTATAATTTAATAAAAAAAATCTAACAAAAGAATATACTAAATTTAACTCATTTCATAAGAAACACATAGACAAAGGTTACTGAAGTATTATTAGAAAGAGGTTTTTAACAACTATTGTATTCTTTTGAATTTAAAGATATATTATATTATATTTCGTTTGCCAAAAATATTAAAATAAAGTTACATATAATAATAATTATTCATTTATTTATTCAAACAGCTCTAAAGCCACGACTGATCTTGTTTTCTTTTTTCCATGCTGAAAATGAAAATAGAAAAAAATCCGTGACGTCACAGCGTTGTCCGCGATGCAGAATCCGAAGCTATTTGTCAGAGTAAATGGAAAGAGAGGAGATTAACAGCGACGGCGACGGTCAGCGGAATGATCGCTCCATCGGCCTGTTTTGTCAAAGCTAAGCTCTCTGGAGAACGATTTTACAATACTATTTTATTAAATGAACAAATATCAACCGTTTATAAAAATTAACTTACCTACTTTGTTTTGTTGTCAGCAGAAAGTCACTTTATGTTTTAAAATGTTTAGTATATTGTACGGAGAATATACATATAAATGCACTAATCTTCTTTAGAAATGTACTGCACATTTCTAAAGAAGATTAGTGCATTCTATGTGGTATTCGAATACAAATATGGCGTTCAAACGTCGAAGCTATCTAATTAGCAGTTCACAGCGATGCGTAATACAGAGCAATTGCTTTTATGCAAGCTCACGGAAAGCGACTCGGCACCGCTCATCTGTTCCGCGATTAAATAACGCTGTTTAAACATCGAGAAATGTTGGCAAGCGATTATACCGCGTCTAGTTGAAACATCGAATATTTAATAGCAACCAAAATTCATTCGGCCGATGAAATTATCGAAAATCGAATGCGGTTTACTTCCTATTGAATATTTGTGATACTTTCATTCTCATTGTTAAAATTACCCATAGGTTGCTCTAGTATGAGGTGAGCCTTTGTTTATTTTTCTTCAGAGATAGTATTGAAATTAGGGGCTCAGGCTACAGACAAACTATAGTCCCATAAAATGAATCTACTAGACAATGTTATTCGATCGATATCGTTCAAATTAATCATTCAAGCTAGCACAACTTTTCTTCGTCAACTTTTCTCTTTTCACGAATTTACTAATTTCAACATATTTTATAATAGCGCACTTACGTAGTATTTTCGAATTATAAAAACATGTGAAGTGACTCGACATATTTTTATAACACGCAGTTCGGAAATCAGGTTATTAACAACTTGACATAATTTAGTCGTTAAACAACAATTTACATTGAAATATTCATGTTCGCATACTTTTCGGTCTAAATTAATGTAATTTTATACTTATACTACTATTTTAGACGTGATTACTAATGTAGTAACATTGAATTTTTACTTAGAATTTTTTTTTATTGTTCCGTTGACATCAATTTATTGAATAATCTAAAAAGAGTCAGATTTGTTTTGTAATTATTTTGTTTTGTATTGAATTAAAACTCATTGTACACATTAATCAAACGTTAAGATAATGATGTATAACAAGGTTAGTTCTTGATATTATGTAAATTTAAATCTGTGGATTCTAAAATGAACGAAATCAAACGACAAGTGGAATATCCCGGTGGCGACGTACATTCCTATGAACTATGCAAACATTGTAGATTAATGTTTTAATTTGATCCAGAAGCGAGCACCTGGTTTAACAGCGTAATCAAAATTCAGTTGAGCGGTCGGCAGCAGCTCAGCAGCGCCGCCCGCGGCGAGACGCGGACGCAGCGCAAATTAATAATTACTAGTTTGTATCTTTGGATTCGTTTGTGGCGAACAATCGTTTTTCATTCCTGGAATCCTGAAAGGAAAATAAAACGTGCCGACTGTTTCAGTTACCTTTTTCCGGAACTGAAAACTAACGGTGTTATTTTAGCCATGACCATGTAACTGACTGAGATTGAAAGGTAAAAAGTTTTGGTGAATGTTGAATGTTTTTGATAAATATATTTCAGTCATTATAGACATCAATCATTTCAGTCGATTTCTTCAATTCATTATGAAATCAAGAATATGTTGGCAATTTATCAAGCAGTTAGCATTTATTTGATTCTGGGTTGCATATAGTTGCTGAACTTAGCTACATACCTATCTATCTATGTGCGTATGTATCGTAGCAGGCGTGTAACTGGACTATTCCAACTAGCAATTATTTTAGTAGTTGGCCAGAATTTCTATCCATTGAAGGTTTTGATTCAAACAGTATCGATATCACTATGAGTAAACAGACATGTATGACGTACATGTCGTTGTTGTAGTTCGCTGCGGAGAACAATACAGATTAATGGTAAAAGTGAGAAGGCAGGCTCGTTCCGAAGCAATAACTTGAGTGTACATTGACGAGCGCGTTCAATTGACTTCATTCAAATGTTGATAGTCTTAAATCATGACTATTCACTTCATCAGCGAACTTTTTACCTACGTACATATAATCATTATTATTATGAATTAGATAAAGATGATATTTAAGAAGACGGCACAATTTTATAATTTCCTTAAAAGAGGAAAAACAAAAGGCAGAAAGGGGGAGACAGTAAATGTTAAAAATAATACATCTTTTTGTCCAAAGGATCTTGTTAAGATTTTTAAGCATTTTATTTTATTTAAGGGGAAGGTCCCAATTATCATAACATATTTTAAGTTGACAAAAATCTACGAGATTATAAATTAACTAACGGTGTATTAGAGTAACATACTTTTAAATAAAGTTACATGATCATTTATGAGATATTCTCCAATAGTTGTTCGTTAACAATAGTGCGAGCGGTTTGGCCGACAGCCAAAACTTACCAGGAGCACAGAGGCTTGTGCGGTCAATTTGTTACAAGCAAATTCAATGATGTCTCGGAGTCAATTTGCAATAAAGGCTCAAGTGCTAACATACTAGAGAATACGATGTATTAGAAAAGTAGCAAAATGTTTGATATGTTTAAACTTCGTTAAAGTTGAAAGGAAAATATGAACGAGTTATGTAATTAAGGTAACTGGAACGCCGACTATTGAATAAATGTCCGTTGTTGTGGTTTAAGTAATGCTACAATAATCTGCACTACGCGGCTCTACGCCAGGCTACGCCCCGCTACGCCGCTCGGCCCACAGGGATTACTCGGCTATAAGTTATTTTCATTAATGCGGCTTAATGCAGATCACATCGGGAACGCTAACTTTACAGGTAACTTAGCGCATTTAAATTAACACTGAATTTATTAAAAAGGTTCCTAAATCTGTGTCATCTTGGCTTATAAAATAAGGCATTCTTTATTTTCTTTCAGCATTGATGGTTAATAATAATAATCTGTAATACGCTCAGACGTGCTGTTAGTTATTACAGTATTTTATTTGATTTCATCGCATATTTGGCGTTAAATATGAAATTCATAGTGTAGCTGAAATTGGTTATATCTATGTCAGTCAGTATCGCTTATTGTTTCCACGAAAAGCATATATTTTATGTAACAGAAATCACCGAATTCAACTTTATAAGCAAAAACCAAATATTTGAATGTGAAATTAATTTTCTGAAACTAGTGTTGGATAATATTTATCTCCTCTCTGCAAAACATAATTGCAGTGAACACAAACTTTGCAATTCTGGATCTGTTATATTCGAAACTATTTGAAAAATATTTTGTGTTAAGTTAAAATAATCGCACCTAAACCAAAAATACATATGTATATCTAAGTATGTTAATGTTCTAAGCAAGATAAATAAATTTTTACATAAATATTTAAAGCTTTTGCAGCCAACATTACACATGATTTTTTTTCATTTCTAAAATAAAATTAGAGAATGTGAAAGAAAAACCACTTTATATTCAGAGCATTCGATTGGTGCTGTAAAAGGCGAAGTGAGTATTGACTTGGTTTGGAATTTAAAATATATCGATTGCGGCATGCGGGGGGTCGCGGGGGTGGGGGCGGCCAGATGAAATATTAAACGGCGCGTTTTTTTCCAATTGCCCGCCCGACGAGCAGCTGAGGCGGTTGTAAAAATGATACGTGACTCGAACGAATGCAAGAATTATTGCGGACTTGACTTAGTTCTCAGTTAGAGAAAGAAATTAAAAATTAATTTTAACTGAGATCGCAACTACAGTTCTGTGTACTTTGACTGAGTTAACATTAAGTTATTTAAAGAAACGTGACTTTGGGCAAGACATTTTTGTATAAATGTACTTACAAAATGAATGTAAATTTAAAATATTCATTGACTTTCCCTCGTTAAATATACATCTTTATTAACTTTATGTGGTGCAATTAAAAAGAAATTGCTTCTTTTCTTCTCGCGATAATTTCATTTCTCCATTAAATATGCTTTAACATTTTTCATATTCTAAAAGTAACATAAGTGCTGTTAAACTACGAGAATGTTTACATTACGTTTATCAATAACAGTAGATAAAAGTTTATCGGAAACAAGAAAACTTCAGTTTATAATACGTGGATTGTTAAATCTTTCTTAATCTTTGTAAAAATGTACAGAAATGATTCCATATTATATGTTATATTATGTGTTTCAATCTGAACAGTAAACTTTAACAACTTAGTAGCAATAAATATATCTCTGTGGGTATAGGATTTTATTTATTCATAAATACAAATTAATCTTAGAGTTGAGAAACTCTGCGCGACTCGGGGGAGGCCGTAATATAATTTTCTTATCCCCGGTGCATCGTCTTTGTTCGTATAAATGGAAACTTGGCTTTGTTACTAAAATTTTCTAGATAAACACTACAACAAACTTTGAAATGCGGAAAATTTGTGCAATAACTGCTTTAATAGGAAATATTTGGTATTATTAGAAGTAATGTTGGAGATAACTTTATTGAAATAACTATTCTATTACAACAGTGACACCGAACTGAATACAAATACTATAATTTCTATTACATTAATAGGCAGTTTGCTTCCAGAAAATCGTTCCGCTTTTACAGTAGTAAAACCTATTTAATTTTAATCAAACACTAAGTAAGAATCACCCCAATAAAGTAACGTTAAAGGTATACACATAAGAATCATTTACGTGATGCAATTCTGACTTATCCTGCCCTTGTCACAAACAATACAGACGTGTATATTTCAATCGTTAATATTGTTGTTATTGCTTTACAGAATTAGGAGGAATGGTTATTTTCAGGAGGGAGGACAGGAGAGCTCGTTTTGATGCAGTAAATCAAGAGTACTTCGACGTTCGAGTTCAAGTATCGACCTCTACTCTAAGATGAAGATTATATGAATGCTCCTCTGGAACCATAAAGAGAAAACGATGCTTCAGTTAATTTCTATGAAAGAAATTGGTTTTTAATTGTATGTTTAAAAAAAACATCGACATATAAAAATTAGTCACATTTTATCAACTTGTATGTAAAATATCACATATCATTAAAATTACCTTATAACCAGAATAACGGTACAATGTAGTGATTGGAAAATTTAAGCAATTACCGAGACATAATTGTGTAGCGGGGCTTTTGAAGCTGCCTGCATTGTCGATGACCAGCTCTGACTAAAATTATCGCATCATCGATTAACTTTTATATTAAAAAATTTAACTTTAAGCTTAAAAAATTTCATTAATTTTAAAATCAGGTTTAAATCGCATAAGTACTACATGTTAAACAATGATATTTATATTTTAAAAGGCTTGCTAGTGATTTTCAAATATTACATTTTTTAAGTAACATTTTAAAAGCTAAGTTTTAATTCAGAAGTTAGAAAAATACATTGTGTAAAAATACTTTCGTTGATAAATGTGAGGAAGTGAGTAAATGCGGCGGAAACTTCTATTTTAAAAGGTAAGGAAACTTACATTTGTTAGCTGAGAGTACTTTAAGTACTAGTTATGATTGTTATACGAAAAGAGTGAACAATACTCTATTTAAATTTATTAACCTTAATTACAAAAAAAAATGCATATTTAAAAACTGGCTAATCAAACGCCAGACCAGTACAGAAACAGTTGCATACTATAACTACAAGGTTAAAAGAATAAAATAAAATTGTGTCAAGTAGTTACTGTTTTTTACGTTCACAAACTGCTCGCAAGTGTCATTAACAGAGAAACGTGTGCAATACGTTAATAACAAATGAAATACTCGTAACACTCGCAATTGAGTTCCGCAACTGCAATTCCCAGTTTTAGTTGTTCATAATTCTTACTATGGAATTAATAATGCGTTTATTTTGGCAGAAAATCGACATGTTTGATGCTTCAACTCGTCCAGTATGAACAGCTCGCCGTTAATTCGCCTAATTCAAACATCAATTATCGTTGTTTATACGTTAAAATGGTAGATTATTACAGCGTCCGTTTCATCACGGTTTTGTATCAAGGTAAATGCCAGTTAACACGCATTATTGACAGCTTGCAATTTTATCTAATCATTAAGTATAGTTGATGTTAATAAAGGATTCCAATTTTTTTTATTTCACATAGAAACTACATTGTGTAGAAAGAAAGTTGTAAAGAAACTATTGTGGCTTTTAAAATTACTTTATAATATACTAACCTCGAAACAATAAATAAGGGTATGAGATAAAAGAGTGGTATATTTTTGCAATTGTAAAATGTGTCCCGCAAATAGCTTTGCATGGCTTTGACAAAACACGCCGATAGCTCGATTATTTTGCTGACCGTCGTCGTTAATCTCTCCTCTCTCCATTTAGTCTGACAAATAGCTTCAACTCCCAGACAAAGGTGGTGACGTATTCTTTTCAATTTACACTTGGCTTTGCCTGAAGCTTTTAACTAAATTAAATAGGTGACGATTTTTTAACAATAGTTTCAGATAAAGGTTAACTGAGATATTGCGGAACATATTATAAAATAAGTTGATGAAAATAATAGTCGACAAAAAACGTTACTCATACTGAAACAATTAAGTTAAAAATAAAATAAATTCTATATTGATATTCCAGCTAAAATAACTCTTTCCTAATAACTTATATCTCTGAAATTAATCTTGCAATTATATTTTCTAGTAAAGAGCGTGTTATTTTACTTTAAAGGCATTTTCTAGCACTAAGTGCATCTATGCAGTTAATGCAGCTTTCGCAATATCAGTTGGGATTCCTCTTTACCGCATTGCTCTAAACATTTCACTGTTGTACTTTATATTTAAGTTACTATTCCAAATAATAATGCTTTTGTAAACCCACAATACGAATATCATTTGTTTTTTGTGCTTCTATACATCCGTTGTCACCTTTATATATTCAACTTCCTTTAAGAAAAAAATCATTATTTATTTATTATTACTTAAATTAATTTACTTTTTTAATAAATAGTTTGTGAATTTTTATTTTATTTTAATGCTAAAAGATCAGGAAGTTTCAACATAAGTTACCGTACTTTACATTACTTACAATAACAATACTATACTTGTTAGACTATACAATAACGTCGATATTTTTGATGACTGATAATGAATACATAACATAGGTATCATTACTTTGAAGCCTTAGCCTCCCTTTAAAGAATGTTTTTCATATAAAATGAATAAGTAAGTGAATGAAAAGCTGATGGATAAAGGCGTTTACTTTGAATAGATGTGCGACGAACCTTTCTTATCAGTTGCGAGGACTCAATTGAATATATTTGTGGCCGGACTAAATCAAGGTCCAATCTAATGTTTACTGGGAAACGTTACATTTTCATATAATCTATTTTGATTCAATAATATTTCAGATGTGCCAAACATAAACATGGAGTTTTATAATTCCAAAACGTATATATTTTTTAAGCTTCATTAAATTTGTATCTCATATTACATAAAGTAACAGAAAGCGAACAAAAGAACAAATAATAAAGACTATTTAATTGTTAATCCACGCTGTTGATCTATTAATGTTACATTTTGTTTTAAAAAATTATTTCGTAATTCATATTGATATTTAATAATTATTTCCGGCATTTCAATAATAATTAACTAAAAAATATTTCCAGAACCGGAAATAAGGACCATCAAAAAGTATCTAACTACAAAAATAAATTAAGTTATTTAAAAGCTATTGATATATAATTTTTATTATCGCCTACGAAGAGCTACGATCTAGTATAGGCGTTGATGAAGGCCATTAAATGGGCAGACATGCACAGAGCAGTCAATGTTGTCGTACTTCAATGCAATAGTCCATTAAGAGTGAATGTAACTATCACAAATGTGTTTGCTACGGCGCTATAACTTGCCCACACATCTGCACCTACTACTCCTTGCCGAAAGCTCTTTCCAATAGTTGTATTAAAAATAATATTGATGCTAAATTATTATTGGTGCGATTGTAAAGAGGTGATATAAATATTAAAGTATTTACATAAAGTTTCGTTGAATAATTTATTGTTTTATCTATGGCTATAGCGCGCAGTCCTGAACGGAAAATTGACCCAATTACTGAGACATAATTGACTAGTCAGGCTTTTGGAGTTCCCGCATTATTGAGCCTTAACTAAAATTTGTGCAAAATCACAGCTTTTGAACATTTAATTAACAAAGTGCGCTACAGTACGCCGCATAAAAAGTGCGATCAACAAAGCGAATTTTAAAATTTCAATAATCTCATCCAGCTTGCTACGAGTACGTTTGTCAATGAGTTGTTCTGAATCAGATTTACGTGAGTTTTTATTGATGTTTTGGTCGTAAGTGGATTATTGAAAATAGGAGTTTTTAAGTTGTTTTAAAATTTTCATGAAGTATGTAACGCACAATTTTGTCCATCATCAAAATATAGCAAAATAAACATATTACATTTTAGAACTAAAACATTTTTTTTGTACTTTTGAATAATGAAGTTTCCATACATTAATTTCTTTTCCAACACATAATTTAAATAAAACTGTTCTCCCCTCGCGATTATACAATTATTATTGGAACACTTGTGGATGTCTGTATATATCTGTCTCGCTCCCTCACAGTTATCTGATGCCAGTAACAACTGGCCCCTTGATAACAATCAAGGGACTCCTTTGATATCTAACGGTTATCTAAAGTAAGCTCGCAGGGAATATAAGCAACGTTAAAAGTTAAACCATCTTTTCTGTATTATAACTTTTTCGCTGGGTTTCCGTAGTTAATATTACTTTAAACGATTCTTCTACTACTTAATTAATTATATAATATTAAACCTACTGGATTAAAGAAATCTAGAAACGCATACATGTTATAAATAATTATTAGGGATGCTCGCAACATGCGCCACCGGCGACATATCGCCGCGCTGCCCGCTGAATTACAATTATCTATAAATTTCTCAATTAATTTTTTTTCAGATACTGATATCATAAAATTGTCGAAAAGTATCTTTTTATCATTGCATTTTGTATATGTTAGCATAGTTATGATTTAACTAGTGTAAAAGTTTTCCATAACAGAACATATTTGCTGCAATCCAACGATGAAAGTTTGAAATGTTAAGACCAATGCGGAGTAATTCAAAGAAACTTAAATCGTCCTCAATAATACGGAGCGAGTCACGTCGCGCGGTACATCGCCCAAACTTGCTCCTGCAAAATTGTTCTTTTCGCATTAGGAATTTATCCCGCGCCCGGCGCAGGGTACGATACATGGCAACGGGACTGAGAATTGGATTCTCATTAACATATTGATAGACTTAATATTTCAGTCTCTCTGTATGCGGATACGTTTTCAAAGTATAATTAGATAATGTAAAGATTACAATTGTACAATTTTATAAAGACGACGTTTCACTATCATATAAAGCAATGATGGGACGTAAAGGACAAAGAGAAATTAGGTACCTTAACTTCGTAGTGTCGCAACAAGAAATGAAATTATTTTGTTATATCACAAATGATTGTTATCCTAAAGTTAAGTCACATCAGTTGCGATTAATATATTATTGCGTGATTATATTATTTGCTACCAATTGTTGAAATTTTACCACGACATTTCTGTCTAGTGGGAATCGATCTCAAATATTTTCTGTCCGTTTAAATATAAGTTTAGCATCGCCACGCGATGCGACAAACTTTTCCAGAGTAATTAAACTTAGCAATGCCATAAATTTCATTAGAGATAATTGAAAAATAACAAGAATTCTTTACTTGCATTGCATTGAGTTCTGTCTTGTCTGTCTGTCTGCCAGCCATGCCTCAGTTTAGTCTACAAATGCCATTTATTAAGAGTACACTTAAAAGGACTAAAACTTTACAAACATTTGTCAAATGTACACTTTATTGCATTTGTTATAAGGATTAAAATGATAACTAGCTATCTGACTCTCGTGTCGTTTATGTCTTATGTATGAAAGAAGCAAGTTGAGCGTCTAACACGAAGCTTTAAGTTTTAACTAGTACGATATAAGAGTAAATTTCCTTTGTATATGATAGAGCTGAAACGTTGTTCTTTTGCACAAAAGGTAGTTTCCAGTACTAAGTGCATCGAGATCTCTCTACGTGCATCCGTTTGCAATGTCAGTTGGAAATTTCTCGTTACCGCAATAATCCGCGCCCAGGTTCATATAACATTTTGCAATATTTCACAATTTAACTTAGGTAAATTTACCAGCGAGCGTAACAAAAGCTGCGTCGTGTCTACTCAATTACAGCGCTGTAGACAATGCAATATGACATTGATAAAACAAGCAACAATTTTAAGTGCAAGACTTTAATTGTAAAATAGCAGCCTTCGAAATGTGCTCACGTAGAAATCTGTATTCAAACTTAACTTAAAGATATTCACATAGAACATTATTTTAAATTCTTCAAACATTGCGATTTATTTCTAGTAGTTTTGAATATCTCCTCGGCTTCAATAGATGCGTGTGTGAAATCGAAATGAGCGGCGGCCGGCGAGCCGTGGCGAGGTGTGTGTTGTCTGAATAGCCTCACTAGCTACAGTTCCCTCCGTCTCTTTACAATCATCATCCTTATTTACATTTGTATACCGGCCTCTTCGATCATCATTTCTACATACATGATTTTTTTATAACATTGTACATATAGTTAGGTATCTTTAATATTCAGTGGTAAAAGTGTATTTGTTATTTTTTTATGATAAATTGTTGTTAAATATAATGACTAAGTTGCGTGGTTAAAATACTGATGAAGGATATCGTTGGGTAAAGTTTTCGATAAGCAAACTGAAGCGTCTTGCTTGACACTAACGTATTTTACACAAACTGGATAATGAGGAGGGACGAGGCACGGAAACGCTTGTAGGTTTACGTAACGTGATCGAACGAACAGTTTGAATGGATGTGCGATGAACCTTGCTTATCAGTGGCAGAGGTCGCCTGTAAAATATACCTATAGCTCGAGTTATTACGGAGCATGTCAACCCTCGGAGCGGACCATTCAAAATAGGACGTCAGGCGAAAAACTAGAAAAGTTACACAAGCTTTTAAAGTACGCAAACAGGGTTAACGTTCACATCCTACCCTTTGAAATATTAAAGATACATTTACTAAGATTAAAAACATATAAAGTAGTACTTTACATGTTAATACATTACCTTTTTATGTTATTACAGTATTTTAGAGCTAATTGCTACTAAAACTAAG
Source organism: Papilio xuthus (assembly GCF_000836235.2). Lineage (NCBI taxonomy): Eukaryota > Metazoa > Arthropoda > Insecta > Lepidoptera > Papilionidae > Papilio > Papilio xuthus. Next base: position 8,562,729 of record NW_013532721.1, read on the forward strand.
GTAATGTGGTGGTGTAAATATGTGTTATGACATTTTAACAATAATTTATTGCGTTAGTGTTATATTCGCCATATTCTGATAGTACTTTGAATTATAAATTAATTTTAGTTTAATTAATATGCTGTAGTAAAAAAGTAGATATCTATTGCAGTAAGAGTTATACGTGTAAATTCGAAATCGTATTTATCATAAAGTAACATTAAAACACTAGTAGCCAATAATCTGAGGACATTTAAATGCTATTACATTTATGCGGTCGGTTTGGCCAATAGCCAAAGCTGCTGCGCGGCGAAGAGGTCGTTAAGATTGTAAATTTAAAAAGGCTTAGTTCCCAAGTATTTCTTGGACAAGTTTGCACAGTTACGTCCATATTATTATTAGTTCAGGCTTCTCTGGTATTCAAATATTTTCTTTTAATTAAAGCGGACAAGAAGATATTGGCTGTTCCCTTTAGTATATTTATTTTAAAATCATATCTTGAGGTAAAACAAGGTAACATTTGTACTCTATGGCAATTAGTAAATTCTCTTACAAAGAATTGTCGGCATGGTCTATTTACTGTTATGAAATTAAACATATTCTTTTGTGTTTGCAGAACAAAATATGGCTTGTATATTTGAATCAGACAGAGATTAGCAATACATCGGTATGCAAGTGGCAGCAGAACACGCGAGCGAACGCATTCGGCCGGAACGGTGCGAGGTGCTGGGGGTGTCGCGGGGTAGTGCGGGCGGGGAGGTAATGTGCCAAATCAATCTAATTTGTCAATGAAAGTCAGGCGCAGACGTTGATTGCTTCATGTGCCTATAAGATGTCGCTGTTGACGTCGCACAGTAAACATATTTTTCTCTTTGGGAATATTTAATTTCGCCCTTTTCGAGTTTCTTCCGTCTTGAGTATTAGTTATGTTTTGTATAAATATTATACATATACGTCAGTGTGTTATGAAAGTTACCAAAGTCACCTAGAATTAGTTTTTATTAATTATATCGTTTTATTTAGTTAGTTTTAATAGAAATAATTTAAAAATCATGAAAATATTAATATTACTAATACGTAATTAATGTAAAATGTGACCTAAATATAAATAACACGTAAGTTATTGACGGCATTTTAGCGCTCATGTCACCTGGACGATTTACTAATCGGAGGCAATTAATGTTAAATGAGGAATATGGTAGCTTGGAAATTCTCTTACTTATCCATTAGCGTGGACATTTATTATATAAATTCAGTGATGATTGCTTACTCAAATAAATTAATTTGAATATTAATAACTTCTTATTTTCATGTTTTTCGTTGCATGTATTTATTAAAAAGATTTAATGTCATATGATTTCAAGCTAAAAATGGCCAAGAAAGTCAAAAAGAATGTTTAGATAAATACTGGTAGCACTACACAATTAACATGTTTAATTCGCAACTTTCCGTCATTTTTGTCATATTTATTTGTGTATTTTTCCGGTGTTTGTGTGGTATTGTTTTGCACATAACGTGTCTAATTAACTGTCAGATGCACGTTTATTGCGCTGCTCTAAAATTACCTGCGCGTAGAGTTGACATTATATTCGTTAAACCATTGTTTTAAAATAGTTTAAATATTATTTAACTGTTAACATTAACAAACACTTAATAATAATTAAAAGTTAATTCGCTGCTGTAAATTTATATTTTCAAACATTTGATAGACAAAATAGATGATTTCATGCTTGTCTACAATAGAGCAGCATTTTCCGTAACTAAGTTTATTTTAATTGTATGTATTGCACACAATATTGTAGAAGAATTGCTAAACTTTAGGGGCAAAAAAATATTTCTCGGCAATAAGTATGTTATTGCCTACTCGTAGCATTTCATGGACAAACTTTGAACTAGTAGTAGACATCTAACTGTTGATAAAAATATGTTAACAAAACGTTCCCGCATTTTTATAAGTCTTTTTTTTTTGGATAACTATTATTGAATTCATGGTGTCAACTACAATCTTGTTTGTTTGTCGATGGCCAGCGCGGTCAGCAGACTGCGGCCAGCTGGTAGCGGACAGTTATTTGGTGTAAAAATGACATGTATGTAACATGCATCAACATCTTGTGCCGTGCAGCGCCGAAACGGCTAATGGAGTACGATGCAGCATCCACTGCAAGGGTTGAACGACCCAACGCATGCGCGGAACAACCCTCTTTTCGGGCTAAATAGCCAACGAGCTGTCTTAGTGCGCGTTCATTCTAACTGCGATCAAATTTCGATCTTAGCATGTAACGTAGTGGATGCTTTTGAAGGTGGCGGCGCTCGGTGGCGGTACGGCCGGCAGCGTTCAGTAGGTCGTGGCTCGCCGCGACTCGCGCGCGTATATCTCGCTCGTAGCGTCTCGTAGCTCGTACACCGGAAAAACTTTATGAAGTTTACGTTGTCGTAGCCGACGGAACGATTAATGCGAATTGTTTTTCTTGTATTATAACTATTTGATTATTGTTTGTGTGTTTACAATTGTGGGATATAAGATATGAGGTGAGGTTTTTATATGATGTTATATATTTTTATTAATTATTTATTAAAGCTTTAAAGTTTTGAACTTTTAAAGTTTATGGTTCAAACTTATATAGATAAATATTTTCATGTCTAGTTAAACATATGTTAATTGAATTTATTATTTATCACTTTATTATTATTATAACATCACATAACTTTGAAAAAGTTTTATTAAAATATTGAATAGTGATTTTAATCAAATTCAATATAAAGTTATACAATGCTTAAATACAAAATAAATTGAGATTACATTAAAGTAAATAACAAATAATAAGATAGAAAAGCCGCAACTCCTCATCATAGTAGATGTATCGTTTATTTAGTATAATTATTTATTTTTTAAAAAAGTATTATATATATTTTGTTATCCATCTAAATAAAAGCATGTCTTACAAAAATATAAAGAAAATGATAAAACGACATTGCCGTCATGTCGTTATGCTTTAAATGATGCTGCACTCAGTGACAATATCCTACTGTTTTAAGATGGAATTTAACAGTTGAGTGACGCTAAAACTCACTTTACTCATAAAACTTCACGTCGTAAGTTTCATGTTCTAACTTTTCAAAATAAGGAGACTTTTATTTTTGCAATGTGTCCATCAACTTTACAACGAAGTATATAAATTAATGTAACCCAAATGGTTAGATACTGATTGATATAAAATCTTTTGGTTGGTAATAAAATTTAAAAAAATATGTATTTTATCATTACACATGTCGAAAAGCATTTTACAATATGTAAATTTAAATGCTGTTTTTAAATTAACTAGGAATCAATACGGAAACACTTGTTATGTAGTGCATATTCACGGGAGAAAACTATTAATACGTTATGCAATTAGAGTCAAGTGGCCCTAAACACTAATCGCTAACATAATTAATAATTCAGCACAGAGAAGCGATTCTGCATCACACATTCATGTCATATGCGACGCCTCAGTTCCGTGAAATTAATTAATCTATTCAATATTATCTATGATGCGTATTTAAATTACACGTAAATTAATTAATTTCAGATTAGCTCATCGGAACAATTGCAATTAGTAAACAAATATAAGTTAAATGTTTTTCAATTAAACTATGTTTATTAATAAAATTAGAAAATAACGTTTTATCGATTATAAAATTCGTTCCGCGATAAAACGCACAATTATCGGATATTTATAATTGTAGGCAGATATTTGGTTTGCAAAAAAAAAAACTAACTTAACCTATTAGGCAGTTAAATTACCTAAATAAAAACCTTCGATACCCAAAATAAGAAAAAAATAAAATCGGAAGAGAATTACACAATATACAAGAGAATTTTCCCAACAAATTGCTCTCAACATTTTTTTAAGAAACCCTATAATTTCCTATCGTATGTTCATATTCAATTCTTATAATAAAATTTGGAAACATTTCGATACAATGACGGGCGTTGAGAGGGAGTTTAGAGGCGATACAGAATTCACGGAGACGTAACAAGCGGCCGCTGTACAATAGCACGGGGCAGGTGTCGTCTTATTTGAGATTGATTAAACGCCGACGATTAACTGTGAATATTCAATACGTCGCTTAAACTCAAACTACGGCTTAGATTGATACTTGAACAAGCATCGATTAAAGTCTTCTCTTTACAGTTTTTATTTTGACTAAATGTTATTTTTAAAATATTTTAGTACTAAAATAATTTTACGATGCAAAAGGAAAAGGACTTAGTTCATATAATACACTTTAAGAACAAAACATTTTTATTCTCCTTAATAAATAATTCGATTTTCATTAACTATTATAAGCTTTTCTTCCTGTTTTAAGTAGTTCAACGAGAATAATAATTACCAGGTTTTGTTATTGAAAATTTTTCCTGCATTTTATTATAATCGTTTCAACTACATTTATTAATGTTCTTATTTGTTTCTTAAAATGTAAATTTGTTACGATTGAAGATTTAATATTAGAATTGCAGCTAAGATTTCTTCGATCTATGCAGACCAAAGCATGTAGAATATTTCAAAGTTTAAGTACGCATAAATTAAGCTAAGAAAATATAACACTCTCCTTACTGTATGTTTACTATCATTTGCTTTTAGTGTAATTTTTAATTAATACTCTCCAGGATGCTTTCTAACTTAATTATGATCAATAAAAAACCTTAAATACGTAATAAAAGTGTTAAAACCCTTACAAAAACTTGGCATTTAAAGTTAACAGATATTCAAAAAAAAGTTTAGGAACATTTTCAGCATCATTAGAATCCTCAATCCCAATTCTAATTTAACTTTTAACGTCGCCACTCAAACTCTATTTATGTTGAATTAATCGAGACTGAAAATTGTGGCGATATTTCATGCGAAACGATTGTACTCGTAGCTTCAAATGTTCTATACTTTATAGCATAACCATAGTTACAAATGTTGGAAAAAGGCAGAATTAAAATTGGTATGATAAATCTAAAGTAATATGGTTTAACAAATAACTCACACCAGAGTTCTGTGAAGTCTTATACCGGTCGAATACGGCTTTTGCCACTTAGGTGCTCCAGAAGCACTAAGTAAGAACTTCCTTTACCATAGTTTCAGACAGTCGGGCTGGGATACCCATATCCAGAATTCCTAAAGTCAATGATAAAATTCTAAAGTATTAATATATTGTGTGTTTTACAGGTGTTCGATGTTTTTTTTATAAATATCGTCAAATATTACTGAAATAAAATACGTATATTTATAAGTAGACGGACATTACAATTTAAATTGTACTGTCCGTCTACTAACTAATATAATATTTTTTTAAGTCTGTGCTGATGAAGTCGCGAGAGACCGCTAGTATGTATATCAATAAATTCTATTTTAATCCCAAAGTAAATATTTTTCTTCGTACCATTTTATTCGCTACTTCGATACTTAAATATACATATATTTTTTCAATTTAGTCTGATAATATGATACATTCATGAGCGGATCTGAGCGTAGTGCTCCTACACATTTTATATTCTTTCTATTTGAGAATATTTTATTTAATCTTGTGCAAAGAATAGTGCAAAGAAACCTCTTATTTGTTTGTCTACTAAGTCGCTTTGACAACACCTACGGAGATAACGGATTATGCATTCTTAAGGAATAAAATGCGTTGCGAAATATAGCTCATTCCATTTTTAAAGGTGTTTGAAGTTACTTGTATGAGTATGATGAATTCAATTTATTTTGGTTGATAATTATACATTATGAGAAGAAATACTGGGATAATAGTTTGATTTATAATGTTAAAACATAAAACTATTTAAAATAAAGTAACATTTGCAATGTTGGTTGTTTATCAGGAGATAATCTGTGCATTGTGCGCAATAACGCCGGGCGTTTGTTGCGGCACAAATAACGATATCATCCTGACAGGGGCTATGAGGCTGAGTTGCACCATTAAACTAGTTTCACACATGGGCAAAACAGTGAGGTAGTGCAGTAGACACAGGCCAGTACTGTTTCAACTATATGCGTTCAATCTGTAGCAATACTGGAGTGCTTACTGTTCTGCCCTCGTGTGGAACTAGCCTTATAGCGTAGCACTCTCCGTATCGATACGCCGACTTCTGTCGTATCGTAAACAACAAACGTAAGCACTGTTATGATAACAGGCTACCCTATATGCTTATATGATTCTCTTTCTTATAAAGTCTTTCACTATAATGCACGGTTAAAGAAGATAAGCTTTTCTCTCTGACTTAAAAGAAATAGAATTTTCTTTCTGAGAATGCAACGTAGTACATAACGGTACTTCTGCGCAGATCCATTATAGTATGTATGAGTTGTATTTACAGAGAGTTTATAAAGCAAAATATAAGCGTTCAATATTCAGGTAGAAAATCTACAGACGATCGCCGATTTCACAGTCATCAAATGTTTATTACTGTTTATTGACATTAGTAAATCTTCAACAGCATAAAATATAAGTGGAACGTTTTCCGGCAACCATTGAAACCTTCATCTGTTTTCAATTTCGTGGAGTCTATCTGCCAAACTTGTCGGGCCGGGGGCAGTGAGCGCCGCTGTGCATTTCAATGGTCCAGCCTCCGGCGCGCCTCGGGGACTTGCCGCAAATGCGCTATTGTTAACAACGACGGGACAAATATTCACTCGATCCCCAAGTGATTTGACCATGCCTTAATTTTGCAGAAATAACATGAAAGAAGCTGACAACATTTAGAATATTTTGGAGTACTGGTGTAATTTGAGTAAATATAATATAATTTCATTTTGGAAATAAATATTTTTAAAAACACTTAACTTAAACATCTTGGACTATAAACACGATAGAATACTATTTGTAAATTCCAAATCCATAGATTATTTTAAATACCTTGAACATCTTCAAAAGTTTCTTATCTTATTAACATTTTGTCTGTGTATACATTTTTTTAAGGATCCTTCAACCGGCAAAAATATTAAAATTTGTTAGCGAGAGCACTTGTTGGAAAGTTCATTAAGCGGCTAAATTAGTTTCCTTGCCTAATTATGAAAACGACTCGGCAACAGACGTCCATCTCACACAGATCTGCACCAAAACAAAAATTATAAATAAATATAAATCTTAGTAAATAAATAAATACATATTACAATTGTTTAATAACTTTACATAAACAATTTCAACGTAATTTAATGAGTACAAAGAAAATTTTTGTAGCTTATTTTTTTTCTATACAAAATTATATTAACATCGTCCACTACTAGTTTTAAAAAAATATATGAAGTTTAACATGAGTAGATTAATAAAAATTTGTTAGCCATCGCAAATTTGAACAAGCTATATAAATATAGGGAGACCGTGAATTAACAACAATAGTCGAAATTGAAAAAGGCAATTTATTTAACTGGATTATGTCGCATTATTGACATTTCATTTCAAACTAAACAAACGAACAAAAAGCACATCACTGTGACTGGAATATAAGCATAAAATAACAGTTATTGTTCTTTATGATTTAGTATCATTACATGTTGCTTTTTATACTTTATCTCGCAACTTTCGTTCGAACTTTAGATAATTTATGTTCAACACTAGACAGCCCGTTTAAATTTGCAACATGTAAGCAATAAACAACTTTATTTACATTGAAATAAACTTGCATTTTCACTGACAGCTATAAAGCTGGGTTTCGATTTATAGTTAGTTTTACTATCTACTTTATTTTAAGCCAACTATGAATTAACATTTTCAATGTAATATTGTTACTTGTACTTTAGTTGACTGCAGAATATTAGCTGCAGATAAAATCTTTAATTCGAGCTGCAATGCGCTTGCAATTAGTGTGGCTTTGCTAAAATTTCTTCAGTTCGTATGCGGTACAATAATAGCCATATTAAATTCTCTTATATTTTTTACTGAAGGAAAGCAAGACTAAATTGTTATTCTTAACGACTGCTATGTATTGTTAGGGTTGTATTATTACTTTTATGTCTATTTTAAATAAATAAGGGATAATGAACAGTAAGGTGATACACATATTTATGTTATAAGCTGAACAATTATAACATATTTAAACATAATATATTCAGTACTGAAATAGTTTATCTAGATATACAAACATGTTATCACAACTGATACAGTTAATGTTTACAACAGGAATACCCACGCATTTTAAATCTCTACAATACAACAGTTGAATCAACTCTATTTATGTAGATCTTCTATAGGTGTGGGAGTTATAGTATATTTCTGCTATATAAATCTTATTAGTATTATAAATGCGAATGTTTAAATGGATAGATAGATGGATGGATATTTGTTTGAAGGTATCTCCGGAAAGGCTCAACGGATCTCGCTGAAATTTTGCATAGATGAAGAACATAACCTGAAAGGACACATAAGCGACTTATTACGTTTTTTTTTATTCTTGTGGTCGAAGTCGTTACATAAATACGAATTTTAAATAAGATACATATACAAAGTACGGTTATAAAAACAAGCGGTTTGTTAGATAGCAAACGATATATCATGTCTCAGACTAAGCCCCGTAGTATTCGGTAGAGAGAACCGATGTTTGCGACAGTTGCTATGAAAGTTTAAATGTTTGCAAGATATATTAATTACCTTCTTACTGTGAGTTCGTATTACTGAAACATTCTTATAAGTTGTGATATCATTTATTACCAAAAGAACTGAGATCACAACATGTACTGTGACAATTTGTAGGCACTAGAAATATGTAGTTAAAAGGTTACAAGTCTGTGAACTTATACAGTTACAATAGTGACATCTCTTGCAACATTAAGTAAAAGAGTTCAAAGTTATCTGGTCGAAGTTTTTCATTATGATTGAGTTTTTTATCTGGAATAAAAAAAAAGGTAACGGAAAGTATAATTTAATTTCCCAGTTGGTAAGGAAAGTCAGAGAGTGTCTGCAAATTATTTTGTGAGATCAGTCAAATGAATACTTCTGGGTATTGAAAAACTCCTTTAAGGAATTGCTTCGTAGAATTATATTTACTACTGTTTTCCTTTTTGTCCCTTATCTCTATATTTTTCAAAGTAATAACTCTTGGGGAAACAATCTTTTTTGGACCATTTGTGTTATTTCAAATGTGTTTTATAATTAGTAGATTTCTAACAGGCATTGTTGGGTTCCATTTCAAAATGTGCATGACAATAAAGTGCTTAGTCTACGTTTGTGTCTGAACTTACAAGAAGAGGTACGATGTTACTTATAGAAGATTAAATCAACCTTGTACAAACCTTAATTAAATAGTTTTCTTTGTTGAAATTTAAAATATATGAGGTAAATCTATACAAATATTTTAATTTTACCGCTAATAGTAACCTCTTGTATGCATAAGGCCTTTCATAAGTCGACAGCGGTCGCTTCCGTGAGGCGTTTAATATAACAAGATGAGGCAAAATTGTTTCAAGTCACGCTCCTTATTACCCCAGCAAGGTTTCAGATTTTCATTCTAATCGCATTATAACCTTTGGAAATATTCATATCTTCTTTTAGAAAAATTGAAAGGGCTTTAAGTATTCAGGGGTCCAAGCGATAACCGATTTGCAAATTTTCAATAACCAGCGGCTGCTAATTTGAACGGCTGGTAGAATTGCATGGTCATAAAATAGGATTATTAACGCAAAGCATTAATATATTTTAATTAAAATTATTTACATAGCACGCTGTGCAGGATTAAAACAATTTTGTCTAGGAAAGAATCGCATAAATCAAGGACAGCACATAAAAATAAATATGACCCCTGAGAGTCTTTTCAAATATCCCGGATATTACAAACGGACATTACGCGGAAACTTCGCGGCATAAATATGAATTTTACATGCGATTACATCAACTAGAAGTCTAATAAAGTTGTTGGATGCGATGGCGGCTATTCCGGGAACAACATTCTAACCGGGGCGTTTTTAACAAAATGAGACCGTTTTCAAGCTACTTAAGCTTACAAAGTCCAGGGAACTGCCCCCGGGGCAAACTGTGAAGCATACAGATGAATTATAACCGCGCAGCGTCCGCTCGACGGCCCGGGGCGCTTTCCTTCTATGGCTTTTCAATTTGCAATTTTATCATCATCAAGATAAGAAACGATTCGCTCTGCGATTCATAAATATCGCTCCGGAAAATTTGACAAAATATTTGTGCAAACATTTTTATCGCCGACGATATCGGTGTTTGCTCACTGGGTTTTATATTAGATTTGATGTGGAGCAGTCGCTGTCTGACCATCGCCGCGACCCCCCCCCCCGCCCTGCCCCCTACCAGCTGCCGGCTGAATCGACAATGTTTATGGATAATTCCGCCTTTGTACGACGTGACGTTACCGAACATCAATGGAATATTTACTTTTACTTTGGTCGCTGGAATTACTAATAACCGCCCCCATTTCCCTGATCATCCCGGAGGTGTATTACTTTATAATATTCACAATGTAGCCTGCAGTATCTCTTTTACATTGATACTATCATTAAATAATACACTTTTACGTCAACTTGTGCTAATTTAATGTAACATTTGAAGCTAACCAACAAAGAACTCAAATTATGCATCGTATATTCATCATCAGTTCACTATACGTACCCAACGAGGGGCTTGGAGCCTACCCTAAGTTAAGGGTGATTAGGCCAGAGTCAACCACGCTGGTCAAGTGCGCGTTGGTTGACTGCACACATACCTTTGAATTTCTTCTCAGATATGTGCAGGTTGCATCATGATGTTTTCCTTCACCGTAAGAACTTCGGATAAATGTACATATATAATTCGAAAATCGAAAAACACATTGGTACATGGCGGGATTCGAACCCAGGACCTGCAGATTGCAAGTCAAGTGCTTGATTCCTGAGCCACTGACGCTATGCATCGTATATGCCTGACTTATGTGATCCGCAGACGTCTTATAATGCGCAGAGAGTTTTTGTTCTTTTAACAACTGTATTCAATTTAATTAGTATTTGAATGTATGTTTAATATGACATCAAAAGTTACGTTGAAGTCATTGTACATTAAAATTGTCATTTATTATTGAGGAATATCGGGAAAAACTTTTTTTAATAATCGTTAATTAGCTTGATTATATCTTTAACATACTTCAAATAATTTTGATGTTGTATTTATGTTTCTGTTACGTATTTATTTATGTTCCTCTGTTTAAATATTGCGAGTATGACTTCCCACATCTCTTATGACTTGGGACATCATTCACTTTGTTCCCTTCGAGGTTCGGTAGGTTCCAGCTGCGGTCTCAGATCAATCGTTCGAGGATACTTAACGAGACTTTAGTGCTATTGAAACTCGTTTTTAGTCAAAGGTTAAAAGTTTTCGAAACATTATTAGAATTTCAATAATACTTAACAGAAGAACTTTGGAACTACCCACATTTTATATATGTAGGTCAGTGTCAGAGTAAATACTCTTAGTAATCAACAAAACAAATTAAAAATAAATTAAATTGCTAAGCGTACGAAAATGACAATATCGTGAAGCTACTAACATCACCTTTCCTGCCTTACGTGGTTGAACTACAATAGAAATCCCCTTCCCCCGCGTGCGGTAGCGTCAGGTAAAATGGAGCACGTCGGAGCGTCATCAGCTAAATAGACGGCGCGTTACTAACGTGACGACACACAAGAAAACCGAGCGTGTAAATGTCGCCATTACTACCCTGCCAGCTTCTTTGTTTATCATGGCCTCCGTACTCGCAAATAATTGCACTCGTGTTTTACTTATTTGCGTGACTAACTACCGCACTTCGACTAATTGATGACTAAGGAGACCCTTAGTGTAGAGTTTTGAAAGTATATCTAGACTAAACGACACCGAACAGGCCAGCAGTAAAATAAACTGTTAACGTTTTAAACAAATTGTCTTATCCTCTAAACAGAAATCAAATATATCTGTTATAAATACTTGAAATCTGTAACAAGCTACAAAAATCACTCGAAATAGATAATAGTATCGATTAGAGCAATACAACAGCCGGATTTAGACCAGCTTGTGCTCTGCGCTCGGCGACCTATTGCCCACCACCACCCTTCAATATCTCAACGTCGAACTTTGCAGACAACCTTACTCTGCCTAATATTATAAATGCGAATGTTTAGATGGATGTTTCTTAATAGATGTCTCCTCAACGGCTAAACGTAACTTACTGGAATTTGTCATAGATGTAAACATAGACTGGAATAACATAAAGGCTACTAATTAAGTTTTCTTAACTCCATGCGGACAGAATCGTAGGCTAAAGCTAGTTAATATATGAATACAATTCAAATCAAACTTTTTAATAATTCTACTGATATTGATATATTTTATATCAGATGTTTAAAAATATTTAAAAATACGGCTGAAATGTGATAAAGATTATAGTTAGATATAACATTACTTATGATAACTTTGTCTTGTTACAGATACTAAACGTGAACAATGAAAGTGTCAGAACATGTGATACAATGTGTGGCTGAGAATAGTGTCGGGTAATAGAATGTGAGAGCAGGTACGGAGCTGATGTGACCATGAGCTTTCGACGAGGGTCCTTCAAGAGCTTTGCTATAAGCATCATACAGATCATTACGATCATATCACAAGGTAAGCTTAGCTTATTTCAACATACACTATTACATTTCTTTTATTACTTAAGGCTTTCATTTCCTACTTAATGTGTTTTTTACATTGTTCTTATACTTTGATAAGTATATATCCAATCTTATAAACAACAATAATACAATTGGAAGTTCCATCTAATACGGGACTCATTTTACATTCCGTTATTGTGAAGCAGAACATCGGCGTCTCATCAAGCTACGAAGCGATGAACATCATAAATGAAACTGTTAATGGGCTAACTAACTTTCCAAAATTACAACAAAACTTTTCAAATAAAAGCAGCCTCAAAGGGCGCAGAATCTTAATGAAGACAATATTTTAAAGGGTTTCGAACTTGGTATAATTAAATCTCGCTTCTCACATCTGGAGCCGCATGTCTGCGAACAATCGCCACCAAAGTTATTTGCGGCGTCAATCTGTTTAAGTATAGACATAAGTTCTGCTAAAACTTATGACATCGTCCTTCAAATTCTAACCTTTTTGTTGTCTCATTGACTATTGCTAATATAATATTAAAAACATCAGTCGTGTTCCTAAATAAACACCTATAACTGTTTCATACGCACTAATGTTAACGCTTGTTGCGCGACTAATAAGATTTAAAAGGCGTGCGGTAAATCTGACATACTTAGCTACTTATTTATCTTTTTTTCTCAAATTCCTCTTTCTTGCTTATAATTATTTTCGATTCTCTAATCATCTCATGGCTCATTAGTCACTAGAAATTGTAAATAAGAAAAATATTCAGTCCGTGAGATAAGTTTGAAAGTAATCAATTCACCGTGGAGCGGACGAGCACAATAGAGATCGTGTTCTTTGAAATAAATTCGCCAAAATTTTCTTTCATTTCACCTGAATGAAACTTTTCAACTTTAGAAAAAAATATGAACAATGTTATAATTACTTGGGGTATGATGTCGGGCCCGCGGCGATCGCGTCCTCGCTCCTTGCGCTGATGAGTTTCTTAATATATTCCACTATTTATTATCATAACTCCGTGCTTGTATCAGTATACACAATGTTTCAACAATATTATTACCTCTTAACCTCCTACAGAGAGATATGTCTATTTCTATTTATAACTCCTTACAGTAATAAGTTAATCCTTCAATAACAGTTAAATATATTTACGTACATATAATTCTGTAATAAAAGATCATGTCTCGAGCATCATTAGCGGCAATATTGCTTACAAAGCGGTCCATTACTTACCGACTTCAGCTGAACTTTATCAAGTTGTTTAATAAAGGACGGTTGCCCGTCATTACAAACACTCAAATTTTGATTTAACAGTTGATTGAGAAAGACTGATGTCAAATATTTTTATTTATATTTTCCTCATCATTTTTCAATTTCCAAATGTCGTAATGTAATGTAACATAATACTTTTGTATGTCAGTGCTGACAGAGGAGCCGCGCTTCGCCGAGCCCATCCCTAACGTGACGGTGGCGCTGGGCCGCGACGCCAGCCTGCCCTGCGTCGTCGAACATCTCGGCACATACAAAGTAAGTTATCATCTGTATTAAGACAATTGGATTGTCTGTATATATATAAAATATATACGATGTATTTGCATAGCTGATAACGAATAACCTATTTGAAAATAATTGTCTGTCCTTTCGACTTTCTATATGTCTGTCTGTATGTCTGTCCGCAAGGCCGGGTTTTTACCGGGTAATCTCATAGTCAATCTTTTGACCTTGTTTTAAATAAAGATCCACAATACGTCACTTATTATACACTTAAATTATTCTAGCTGTACTGCTTTTTAATTTAACAAAACAGTTTTCAGAACAATGAGTTTCATTTATTAGTAATATTTTATACAATTAATTATCCTCTCAAGTTGTAAAAACTGCCTTATATTACTAATTAAAAACTATAAGTTACACAAAGATTTTGTTAAGAAAACAATAGCTATACCTCTGCCCACGATTATTCTGGATCTTTGTTTGATACCTATTACAAACTATTGTAAGAAGTAATTTTAATGTAATCTCTTTTTAATTAAATATAAACTTTTTGGATTGCTTGCTACTGAAAAAGTACGCAAACGGTTGATTATATTTTTTCAGTAGAATTTCATTGTTAACTTTGTTTTATCAAGACAGTTATAAAATGAGTCTAAAGAGTTGTATTACTAACACAAAGCTATTTGTTCAATAATTGAACACTTAACAGTAGTATTAACCATAGCCACAATTCAAAACATCAATAAATAAAAATTAAAGGTAAATTGATTCGACATTAAGTAAAAAAGCGATTATAAAAAATAATAGAGTACTATATCTTTTAAAAAAATAAAATTGCAAAAGCATTCGTAGCGGCGGCGCAACGAATACTACTTTAAAGGAAATATCGACATCGATTGCGTTTAAATATTGCATTTTATGTGTCGACATCTCCCCGGGCCGGCATTATACGAATCCTTTCGAATAAAAAACGAAAACCATTCCGGCACCGATATTCAGCAGCGAAAATATTCGTTGCGGGAAAGCAGAGAACAAGTAAAGTGGAAATATGGATGTTCATGCGAAGCCCTCGTGGCCGCTCGCGAGTTACACGAAGATTTGCCTATATTTACGACGATCTCTTTTTTTCGGGTGAATTTAATACGTACATACGTTAGAGCAAAGAACAATTTATTGGCGATGTCTTCATCGCCCGATATTTTACCGTTTTTATCACCACTACGGCCCATATTTTACCGTAGCTTATCTAGTTTTCAACATCATTTATTTGAATGGAAAATATTTGGGTATTACAAGACGATTTTTAATCATACTTATTTACTTATTATTTTTAAATCCCTAAGATTGGATGAAACGATGTTTGTTACTACGTATCACCAAAATAGCTTAACGGATTTCGATGAAATTAGACTCCTAAGTGTTTGATACTTTCCCGACTAGTTTTACGACAATAAAAAGATCCTGAAATGTTTATTTTTAAAATAAAAGCAATGTTAAATTGGTTCGTATTTCTAACTCAAATTTCGTTATAAATAAACGTTTAATATTTTCAATAGGCTGGTATAAATGTACTTACAATGTTCTTACAGCTCACAGCGCCGTTTCAAATTAGACTTGTGAAAACAGTTCAAGTAACTTCTCTCCAAATATCAGACATAATATAATGTTGTTATCTCCGAACGCTCCTTTCTAATTCTCTTACTCGAAGCGCGAGTTGTTCGACTCAATGAAAACCGTTATTACACTAATACAGTCTTCCTTTGAATTGACTCGAGATGAAGCGATATTATATGTATTCACAGTACCAACTCGTGAGTGGAACAATCGAAAAGTATAATTGCTTTCGAAACGGTCTTCTGTTACTTGCCACAAGCGCTTCTCAAACTTCCTCCTCAAACAGTTAAACGTTAGTTGTGTTTGTAAATTCTCTTTAATTCTGTCTAGTTCGTTGTATTTAATATCTTTTACATGTTATATGTATACTTGGATGATACAAATGAAGTCGAACCAAAAATAAAAATAAAGAAATTATACATCATTATGATCAGCAAAGTCTGTAGTGAACAATGATGTACCTAGAGATACTAATATTTTATTTATAAATACTTGGTTGTTTTATACGATAAGTAAATACAGCTGCATACTCACACCTTTCTACACTTGGCAATTGGCGCGCCGCTGTCGGCTTCGGCAGCGGGCGGGGTGTCCCGCGGGAAATCTGCCGCAGCTCGTCAGCGCCACATCCTCTTCGCCTATCGACGCCGGAACGTGGGAGTATTTGCTTAAAGACAAGTCAATTACGTCTCTATGTTACCGCCACGCTACGCCAGTAAGGCAAATTGACTTCTATTTTAAGCGACATTTAGGAAAACTTTCCCGATAGTTTATTTTAATTGGACATATCATACTTAAATTCTCTATTATTTGTTTATTTAGATTGTTCTGCGTACAGAAACATGGTTTGAAAATAATAAAACTACCTGTTCGCATCAAAATGTTCTTTGACTTTTATTGGATGCTGCATGATTATTTTTACTAACTTACGAGATGGTAATGAAATTAATGGTAGGTATAAATTTGTTTTAGGGCTGATGGTCATCCAGGAAACAACCTTTACTCCTAATATTCAAAAATTCGTTGTATAACTGTTAATAACATGCGATATATCAAAGCAATTCATTGCGCGACTACTTTTGTTTATACAGAGACCCAATTAACTTATTCATGAAAGCGACGGTCGGCGGGCTGCGGGCGGCGAGCGTCGGGCGGCGGGCGGCGAGCGGCGGCGGCGGTGGCTCGTGTGTTGTCGCCTAGATAATAATTAGAGATTCAGAGATTACCCCTCCATTATAATGTCGGCTAACTTCTCTCCTTTGCCTTTATGATATAACATATTGAACTACGCCGTAACATTGTTCTAATATAATTTTTGTAACAATATTACCCTCGGGTACATAAATTCTCTTGTTAATTATATTAAACAAAGTTACGGTTTTGTTCAATTAATTGAATTGGATCTGAATGGAATAGTTATTTTAATAAGTAATCGCTTTTGTGTTTTGTTTTAAAATAACTAGAACACAGACTTGTGAATATTAATTTCTACTTTATGTTAGAAGAATTCTATAACAAATGTAATACTCTTTATAAACAAACGAACGTGCGGAATTAGTAAGGTCACAGTGTAATCAGTTTATTATGTAATTGTATACATTAGCGATGTGGAGCGGCGATAGATTAAGCGTTGCTCGAAGTTGAGCTGCAGTTAGACGGCAGTTGGTCGACAGTTGAACTATGGTTGAACGGTTAGACAGCTGACCGAGTAATCGCATTATTCAAATGCTTTTCATATGCATTTCTTAAACAGTGTCAATCGTTTTGTCACTAAAAATGAATTACTATTGCATCTGAACTGTAATTGAATCTTTTAACATTTGAATAGAAACGTAACAATATACATGTTTATAGCAAGATTTATCTGATTTAGACTGAATCTATAAATAAAAAATAGTAAGGCGTTTATATACTTCGTTAATAAATCGGTTGTTTGTATACTGAGCAATACATCGTCCCCCTGCTTCCTTGGATATGACTGAAACGGTTAGTCACACAACTATTGACAAATGCTCGCTTCCTAAACCAATTCCTACATATCTTTTTATTTCACATCAGAACAAAAATACCAGCTTATAGTAAACGATATCGCTTAGTTATTTTTCAATGGACCATGAATAACAGAATGTCAATATTATCCTCTTCAGTAATTAAGCACGCGGGGCGGCGGCGGCGACAGTGGAGGGGAGGGGTAGGGGAGGGGAGCAGGACTGCCTCGCGCCTGTATCTTGCACTGTTACAAATAAGTTATTCATGAATTTGCCGGTGCCCTAATTATTTATTTTATTTTACGAGACCTATTATCTGGATACAGCCACGTCGTAAATACTTAAGCAGTAACAGAGTGCCCCTGAATTTTAAAGTAATTGGAAGGGTTGTTAATTCTCTTCATTTGTGATACTCTCTGGATTACTTTACATTTTATGTTTTTTTTGTGCGCACAGTTTTTGTTGTCATTTTGTTAAGCATATTAAAAATTAAATGTGAGCTTAACCAGTTATACTAAAATCTAGTCATTTACATGAGTATTAACTTGGTAATATTTATACCGTATGTCTACGTTAGCGAAGGTATGTTTTTGCACATCGACGCTGTCTAGGTAAGTTCCAAGACGACGCCTAATTTACCTACCATGATGTAACAGGCAAACATTATTACCTAGCCTGAAGCAAGTGAAATAAGTGATGTACATCCTACTAGCTTGCGACAAATTACATGAGATTTAATAATAATGAACATTACCTTCTAATCACATGGTGGATCAATAAAAAAATTAAAATGTAACGTGTTTGTTATACTAATAAAACACTCTCAATATACCAATATTATTAGCCTAACACTTTTAAAATAATATCTTCATTATTTCATTCAATGTCGCAGTAAAAATGATTATTTTTTTTACATATCACACGGAAAGAAGAGAATATTCAATAAGTAAAAGAATTTTATTTCAAGGAAATAAAAAGGCTGTAACACTGTTAAAATGATATTAGAAAGATTCTCTACCCTAAAAGGGCATCATTGGAAATCGATTTAATAAAAAGAGGCAAATAAAATGGCGATATGAGCAGCCGAAGGGAATGCTTTAGGGCCAGGGGATGTCGGCGGGTCCCTAATCAAATATACCTTAACTTCCACCAAATCGATTGAGATTTACAATTTCGGGACTGCGCAGCCATTTCGAATGTTATTGTTTAATTTATTTTCCATTGTTTGCGAAAGGACGCAAATGTATGTATTCTATATAAGGAGGTGTGTGTCGTCAGTGAACCTCTGTTCATGTGTTACATTACTTCTTGTTCCGTATTATCTGGTAAATGTCATTCAAGCTAGCTTTACAAACGAATGCAGTTGCAAGCAACATTGTACTTTCATAGCGTATATTATTAAACAAATATAAAGTTATGATATATATAAGTGGAGGTCTACGGAAGGTTTAAAAGGTTCGATAATTGCCGGGAATGAATTAAGTTTCATTCCACACGAGTCGCGGGCGACAGCTAGTAGGATACATTTTTATAAATTTATTTTAACCACAATTTAAGCAACCAAATTCAATAAAATAACTTTATTTATTTCAATTGAAGTACGTTAGAAAGTATTGAATTTCTTAAAATGATACATGACGCGTTATGTTTTCTGAAGGTGGAATATGTTAAAAACAGTAAGTGGCAAGAAGGAAGTTACAAGACCCCGCATCACTAAACAGCGCGTAGCGAACTTGGCAATACGCGAGATAACGCGCGCGGCTCACTT
The DNA here is from genome assembly GCF_000836235.2 of Papilio xuthus. Taxonomy (NCBI): domain Eukaryota; kingdom Metazoa; phylum Arthropoda; class Insecta; order Lepidoptera; family Papilionidae; genus Papilio; species Papilio xuthus. The sequence goes on from NW_013532721.1 coordinate 8,582,169, forward strand.
TGAATTGCCGTTAAGTATGTGGTGGGGAATAAAAAGGGGGGCGAAGAGGCTTACCGTGGCTTTGTGACTCCGCGCGAGCCGAGTTTGCGGAGACTTTGCCGTTCCCACTCTGTTTGTTCACGTAACATTTGCGAACTGATTAAGTATGGGATTTCGATAGGAAACTTTGTAAGCGATTTCTTTTTCCACTTGGAATTGTTATTTATAAAACGTGCCTTCTTATTGAGTGACATATATTTTTTTCTTTAAATATTTTCTATATTACCAGAATCTTAATTTTTTTTAATTTTATTGCATTTCAAAATATTTAAAAAATGTTACAAACGATTAACAAGGGAATAAAAGCTACGGTTTCGATCAATTTAAAACATGTTTGCGAGCCGTCGAGCGTTGCGGGCCCGGGTGATAGTAATGGCTGCAATTTACGACAGACAGTGACGCATTAGGAGAAGATAAAATGTCAAGGAATAACAAGTGAAGTCGGCTTTATTAAAAAGCCAACAAAGTCTAACAAGGTTAACCCTTTCGCTACTTGCCCTTTACAGCTTATGTGGGTTGCCAACTTTTTTCTTTACTTCTCATCTAAATACCTTCCATTCTGTTGCTATGAAAAGCATAAAGTTGTGTCCAACATTAATAAATCGGCTCCAATTTAGGAACGTATTCACATTAAAACATTTGTGCGCTTAGGCTTGTACGATGTAATATTTTGTATGGCACACGCTTAAGTTGCGGAGCGTAAAGCAATTACTGCGACCGCGCCGGGGGCAGGGTCAACGTGCAGTATGCAATGTGCAGCGTACAGTGTGTAGAAGGCAGCGTGCAGTATGCAGTGTACAATGTGCAGTGTGCAGTGTACAGTGTACAGTGTGCCCGGCCCTCGCGACGATGTTTGGTTAAAGAGCCAACGCTGCATTTGTGCATTTCCAAATGAGAACATCACTATCACGCTCTGCGGTACATTAACTGCATATTGTACGACATCTTTATTCGTTTATTATAAAATAACTTTTTCATTTTATTAACTGCCTTTGTGTGGCAAAGGAACTTATAAGGTTAGGAACCAGTGATCAGATACAGTGTGTACAGACAGACAGAAAAATTAAATTAAATTAGTTTTCCGTTATCAGAAATATCATCAAGTGCACGCAATATGATTTGTTCCGATATTATACATGCACTCCATTTTTTAAATATGTTGAGATTGAATTAAGAGGAACTGATCATATTAAAGTAATGACATTGTACTCATGGTTACACCACGGTGAGAGCCGTGAACTTCCTTTATATTTATTATTAAAAAGGAAATTAATGATCGTTATTGCATCATCAAATGCAAAAAGCGCGTTATAAAATTTTCTATTACGAAAAGGAATTCAAATGATATCAATAAATCGGTAATCGTTGTAGACAATGCTATAAATGGCTTTAGGAAATTCACTACGTCATGATTCATCTTCCAAAGTTCCGGCACGTAATAAAGTTCCGAACACCTTTACTCTGTACCTCCAGACACGAACATTCTGCTGTTAATTATGTGACTTTATTTAAAGGCACATAGTAATTAATGAAATAGAAGAAGGTAATTTTTATATATAATTATTATATTAAAAACAAATATTTTGTATAATTTTTAAAATTGTCAATTCCGCTTGTAGAAATTTGTGAGCAAACACTTTTGCCTGGATGTCAACGTAGGTAAATAAAATATTTGATCCTATATGTTGTCACGTTGTGCTGGCTACTGTTGGTGCACATGGAGTTCAGGCAAACCGCAAGTGTCACAAGCGCTCGATAATCCCACAGATTCATGGATATCGTAACAAAAGTAGATGGTACGGAGTCAAGTTGAGAACTCTCATAAAATATGCATGGTATTGAGTGGTGCGCAGTGCGGCACTGCGATACGGTCGCACGTCTGCGGTCTCCCCGGGTAAATTTAACGCGGCTGTGACTTTGTCAAAGTAAACAACGATGCGTGGTTCGGTTGAGTTTCAGCTAGTTTTGGAGCTTAATGTACATTTGTTTGTCTTTCGGTTTGGAGATTACGAGTTACGCTCGTATCGTTTGCACAAGATTTGAACTAGAATTAATATTAGTCAACGTAAACTGTATTATAATAGATGCCGCTTATATCATTTCAATAAACTTTTAATAGGGATATTTTAACAACCAACAACAATAAATTACTCTTCATGGTACTTGCATGTTCGTCAAGATTTCCTTGTGGTTATTTTCTCTAGCATTGTCCTATAAGTGTCTGCCATTCAGCTAACTTTAGATCCTATGAATTGATCCATAATTATTTCTATGTGTTATAGTTTGGATAAATATTTTGTAAAGCAACATATTTTCATACACTAATAATAGATAAGAAATATATATATATTTGTACAGTGTAGAGTTCACACTCGCTTTATTTAATAAATACAACACAAAATGCAATAAACAGAACACGCTCACAGGAAATTGTAAATAACGTTTAAAGAATAGAAAATTCAATTCCAGCACAAAATCAATAAGAGAAAGTAAACCGGCACATAATGGGATAGCGGAGTATGTGGTTGGAATTCAATTTCCGATAGAGTTAGAACCAAATTTATATTGAAGGTTAGCTCATTCCGCTGAATAACATAAATTGGAAGCAATATTAGTGTTACGACTAGGTAAATGTTTGCTTTGCTAAAATAACGCCCTAAGCTTCAGCGAGCTTCAATGTTTTATTCTAATTTGCTGATTTATTAATCGACGAAATTGTTATTAACAAAATTTATTTAAATACTCACTCTGTATTACGAAGACTTATTCCATTGTTGGACAAGTAGCTATCAGGACAGGCCCACTGTCTCCACCCTCTCTAGGAAATAACGGACTTTTTTATTCGCAACTCTGTTAGCGTGGTATAAAGAAAACATAATTAATTTGTGTTATTCCAGGGTATGTTATAATCCACGCATCTGTTCTGGAGATCTCCTCACAGACATCCATCCAATATTCGCATATATAACAATATAAGTAAGATATGTAATGTATGACATAGGTGGCGTGGATCCACATCGACCGTCAGATGATCCTGACGATCCACCGGCACGTGATAACGCGACTGGCGCGCTTCAGCGTGTCGCACGACAACGCAATGACGTGGCTACTGCACGTCAGCCAGGTGCAACAGGAGGACCGCGGCTACTACATGTGTCAAGTCAACACCAACCCCATGATCAGCCAAGTCGGATATCTGCAAGTTGTAGGTCAGTCAACACAAAAATCTTTTACAATAAAACTAATAATGTTGTTAAGATCCCATACATGAATACATTTGCCTTTTTCTTTATTCCAAATGTTGCTATAAATAAAAAGATTATTAATTTTAAAGTAGGCGATAAATCTTACTATAAGATATTGAGAAAAATATTCGATAATGGAATCTTAATAACTGCGCAGAATTCAATGCGATGGGGAGGGTAGGGGAGGGGTAGGGGGTGCGGTGTTCAGCAGGGTTAAAACTTTTAATTACTTGCCTTTGATATTTCACCGATCTTAATAATTTACTTTCATTTGCTTTCTCTTAATAGCTTGTGTCATGTTGTAGGAATTTTTTAATATTACTTTATGTAACGTTTAATTTCTTAAACTAACAAACCCAGACTTATATAAAACACTTCTTTGCCCACTTCATTAAAAAAGTTAATAAATTGTTAAGCACTTCAGAAATAATTACCAGATAAAATGTTCAAAAGAATTGCTTAGTCATAAAATTATAGATTAACGTTTATGAGAATGAAGTATTATAAAGTTTCAACAAACGCTTTAGATTCGTACGAGTCGCAGTTGACTTGCAGGATACTCAGCTCGGGGCGCGTGTTGGCTCCCTCGGCGGCGATTCGGCATCGCACTTAGTACTTTATACGACCGCAGTTCGACGCAAACTTTTAAGTGGAAATAAAATGAAGCTTTTTTCATGTCGCCTTTGAACCTTCGCACGTTGCAGATGTTTTTATATCCATTTGATTGCTTTCGAAGTTGAGCGGCAAGTGCTCGCTTTTTCCACTTTAGCTTTAATTTATTAATTTTTATTTCAATCAAAAATCTCATGCTCGCGATGAGTACTACGCAGTCATGAAACTACATTGCGCTTGTATTATAGTTTATCGGTTGACGCAAATTTTATATTAATTAAGGTTAAACGACTGACTATATTTACCTAACTATGGGTTCTTATAGAATATTTAGTACAATAACTAATTCTTTATATTCTTGCAGTGCCACCAAACATTCTAGACGAAGAGAGCACACAGTCGGCGGTGGCGGTGCGTGAAAACCAGAACATTAGCCTAGTGTGCAAGGCGGACGGCTTCCCCACGCCCAAGATCATGTGGCGTCGAGAAGACGGGCAGCCCATCTCTGTCGATAGGAGAAAGAAAGGTACGGTGGGTGAATAGCCTCATTCACCCTAAAATTGTGGCAAACCAGTAAAACTTATGAAAGTAGAGTTAATGATTAAGTATACTTATGTAACCTTCGTATAAGTGAATTACTATTTTCAATTGGCCTTTCAAGTTCAATCTTTAATAATATTAACATAAGAAGTAACTATTATTGTCATAGCTAAAATGGTACGAATTGAAGTCCTCGTTTTATAAAGTAAAGTAGTTTTAAAATGAGGAGCTCATTTAAGCGCTCAATTGCCCCCGGCGTAGCGCGGCGGAGCGCTAATGTAAAAACTTAAGTGTTAGTTCCGAGCTACTCATGTTGGTATGGCTCGCAATTAAACGCGACGCTCCCACAGACCACTAGACCGGCCGGTGTGCGCGGCTTAAGAATACAATTAGGCAAACATACATAATTATTGTATGAATCCCTGAGTGATGGCAGTAAATTAATCCGTCGAAGCGCCCTCTCGCAGCAAATGAAGGACCCAAAAATTGAGTTTAATTTAAAGAGTGATTTCGTTGCGAGATCGGAACAAACGCGTGGATAAGCTCTTGACGCTAATTGTGTGTGACCCGCTAGGACTCGGGGCGCCGCGGACGTGTCAGAGACGGCCGCGGTTATTATTTGCAAAGGACGTCCATCGTCAATGTTTTAATTACGCGTCGAGTCGAAAACTGTTCTCGCTTTCAATCCGACGCGTGTTGTGTCCTTTGTTTGGATTAATAGAATGCCGAAACGCTTTTTATTTGCGCCCTTAATGCGGGGCACGCAGACCGCCCCCAAAGCGGTGAGGGTGAGAGATTTCAGCCTTTAAACAGAGTAATTTAATATGTTTGTTTGGACTTATCTGATTATTTATAAGGTTGTTATTGTTATCCGTTAGATTACGCACCTCTGCTATATTTTAAATATGCATTTATTAAATATAAATTCACTAAATATATTTAGGAGGACATTTATGAACATACGTAAAATGTATTATTTAACTACAATATCACTCACTCTGACTTTAATATTAGATCAGTATAAACAAAATATGGAGATAATTTCAAATTTAAATACAATGTAAATACCACATTTGATATACTTTAACATATATTATTGTGCACTCAGTGAGTCGGAACAATCCACGCGCGGGCAGCGGCTGCTGTGTGCACAGCCAACCTAGCGAAAGTAACACATTTCTATAAAATCTAGTGATTTAACTACGGTTAGCTCTGAACTTTAGGCTTCGTTTCTATAATCAGATAAAAAAGAGCTAATGCCACCGCAACACTCCTGGTTGTTGAAATTGTCACTTATCATCGGGTACACTTGGTTACTTTTGGCATCGCTCTTCCATAAAAATAGTTGTCCACTCGACCTGGACTCGAGTGCGTGTTTTTTGTCACAATGAACGCTTGGAATGCAGCGCTAACTAGAGCCAGCGGTCGTTAGTCGCGGTAATTGCTAAATATATTCGAGGGGCGGAGTTCCCTCATTATATTCATTGTGCTCTCTTGCGGTCCCGGAACGTTCCGTAATTGTAAACACAGGCAAACTCATTTGGCCACTTGATGGCGCTGGCGGCGACCCGCGCTGGACGTGCCACGAATTTATACTTTTTACGACTTTTAAGTTAAATTGTACGACATGCGGCGAGAATACTAATAAATTTGAGAGTTATGAGGGTCGCCTCCAGCCCCGGGAATTAACATCTTTTCTCTAATTTTTGACAAAACCCTTTACACAATATTGCATTGTTACGGTTGGTTAACGTAAACACAATTTAACGTTTTATATTTTAATGACATTTCTCTTTTGTGGTTCTCCCATGGGTTGTTGTGTGATAATTTATTCAAGTAATGAACACCTTTTCCGTTAAAGATTAACGTGATGGATGCTTCGAAACATTTTAAATGACAATTATTATTTGTTTTATTCAGAACTGCAATATTTATCTTCTGACAAAAATATCAAGAGAATAGTCAGTGGCATTACCAAGTCAATCACGTCAGAGAAAGAACACAGATCAGATCGGCTTACCCTTTTTACAGTTGTTGACACTCGGAGAAAAGTTAAGTTGGCAACAAAAGAAAAGTTAAAAGGCCGCCGCCGCCGCGCGCTACCATGAACACAGCACTTGCAGCTGTTCAAAGTTCTCACAAAGAGATTCAAGTTGACCTGCGAGCAATTTGTTAACGTTTAAAGTTGGTTTTTGCTACCATTATCAAAATACATTGAAGTTAATTAAAATTTAGATTTTGGCCAAATCACTACACCAAACATGTGATTAGTCACATATTAACTGTACTGATTTGGCCAAAATTTGCCATTGCGTACAAAGCTGAATAAGCGTATAAATTTAGCTAACTTTAGTAATAAAATAAAAAAATATAAATTTTTAATTGAGAATTTCATGATCAACTAAATTTAGTTATTTAAAGTGAAATCATTCACGACTCAGCGGCGTGCAAACATATTTAATATCATTTTCATTTTAAACAAAGTTAAACCATTATTATTATTTATATTGTAGTTAAAAAGTTCTGACTCAAATCAAAATAATAAATACTATATTTATATTCTAAAGCTAAGTTTATTTGAAATTATTTTTAGAATTTCATTTTAACTAAACTAAACCGAATAAAATTTAAATGCAAAGCAATTACGGATTGATATGTACCTATAGATTAGATAAAGATCGATTACTATCAGTTTTTTTTTTTATTCCAAGAAGCGAAATCGGAAGTGACCACGTGTATTTAATAAAGTTTAAATTCTTTGTAACACCATTGCTCGCTCACTTAGGATCTCCGAGCCTATCCATAAACAGTGAAGGTAGTGAAGATTTAAAAAAAAAATTACTTTTAAGAGATGTGAATATCTCCCATGACTAACATTTTTGCAAAATTAAAATGGTTAAAGTTTAAAAACTACGACAGTAACATTTTCCTTTTTGAAAGTTTATAATTTTTATGAGGATGACGCTGCGTAGTGATAATACTCGTATATTCAACAGCAATATGCACTTTGTGAAATAATACACTAATATTTATATAATGAATATTAACTAATGCAGCCGTTTATTCTCATTTTAGAACTTTCACGAGAATACGTTTCGTGTTATGTTTAATAGAAATACTAAAACCTGATGTAGCATTAGTTGTATTTATTTTTTATCATCAAAGCAGACGAGAACATTCAGAATAAATTTTACTAATTTTCACGTTGAAGAGTACTCCTACGCTTGAAAAATTAAGAATTATCAATAACAAATATTTGATTTATTTAAGTAGACGATATTAAAGTTAATGCAATTTCTATGTTTCATTGCGGTTATAGTCTGAAGAATAACAACGATAGAATCATCCAAATCTGTCATATTTGTCTCAATGGATTACTTTACTAATGATATACATTGCTCGTTTGTTTAGTGACGGTGTACGAAGGGGACAGCCTAAGCCTGCAACGTATCAGCCGCACGGAGATGGGGGCCTATCTCTGCATCGCCACCAACGCGGTGCCGCCTTCCGTCTCTAAGAGGATCATCGTAGACGTTGAATGTGAGGTTCCAATGTTATTATATTTATTTATCATTCTATACACGACATATTATTATGTAAACACAAGTGTAACTTTCACAACATTTGTAGATAAATGTTTAGTTTACTTTTATGTGATATCGTGGTAAACGGGGGATGAAAACACCGAGACATGGACCATAAATATCGCCCATAGCAATACCACAATGTACAATATAATATAGTTACGATAATGGCCATCTTAAGCGGTGCCGAAATAACTTTACACCATTTAAATTATGAAATGAAAATAATAACTAAAAGTCCATTCGCTAATTGCAAACAACTGTCTCCGCAGACCTAATTTGAGATAGCGACCGAAAAGAAACAAAAATTCTTTCCATAAATAATTTACAGATAATGCAGAGAATTATAGGGACGTCGTTGTATCAAAAATTAATACGGGACTCTTTGAGACGTAACAAAGCGAGTTTTTTGTGAAAAAAAAATTAACTTCCCCCTTTATTTTCAATTCTTATTACGGCGCGCAGCTGACTAAATAGAAAGGAAGATGGCCGCCAAGTGATAATTGAAAGATAATATTTTAGCAAGGTGCACGCCTCCGCGATGATTGCTCTTGCAGACAATGCTATTGATCGCTTTTCTATTGCCATTTTTTGATGATATCTACTTTTAATTAACTTGTATCGCTTTAATATTGATATTTTATAGGCAACAGGAATATCTGATGCTCTAATAACACAAGAGCATCCACAAAGCAATATTTACAATGTAGATAAAAATTTATTAAATACTTTTAAATTTAAAACACAATAAATGGACCTCTATTAATTTTACATGCGACGTTCGCTTCAGTGTCAGGTAAACGAATGGCCAGCGGTCACGCCATTTTTAAAGTTAAATAATGTTTCGATTTCCGATCATTTAAACTGTAACTTTAAAATATTTTAATGCTAGTGTTCAGCTCCTGCAGTTTTATAGTCCACTTGATGTAATATCTGGAGTCATAATTAACGGTCGAGTGGTGAAATTCTCACATATTTCAAAGATGAATGATGATGAATTCCTAATTTAGAAGCGGATATTTTTACGCGAATAGTAAACTACATCATCTTTAGGAATAGAAATCCAAGGAGAGAACTTTTTACTAGAGTGGATGACTCGTTTCTTTCATACGAGTAGAGTTTTAAAAATGTTTATTTTCTATTGTTGGTTTTATATTTGAGAAAGAAAGGGATAAATATAAAAATTAAGTAATAACGTTAACTAAACGTAAACAGCGATACACAGGAGCGTAAATAAGCTGTTATGTACCTCGCATTATGATATTGGATCTCATGAAGCACCATTTTCATTTAGGTCCTCTGAATTTTGTGCACCTCACAACTAGGTCACGTGGATTTGCATTTTAATCTAACACCTCTGCATAAACACACATTATTGGTTTCCAGCGCCGTGCGTTCTATCACCTCTGCCTCACTCACTGATGCGGTGTCATTTTGTTTTCATTCCATCAAATATCTCTTTCTCTTTCAATTTTTTTTTGCAGTAGAAAAACAGAACCCTTTTTTACAATATTTAATATACTTTAAGTGTTGTTTCGTAATGTGTCCTAAAACATTTATATGACGATAGAAGCCAAGCCACCTTAAGTCAGCTAAGTTCTTGCAATATTGCATATACTTTACAGAAACTCGAAACAATACACAATGATAATTTAACAGTCCATAATAAAATAATATCAACGCCCGCCTCGGGGAATAATAAGGAGTGTGTTCATTGCATTAAAACAATAAAATATATAACAGTTAAGATTTTCTTGAGTTAAGGAGGTCGTTATAATGAAGCCATTCGCGATAAGCGCATAAAAAACGTAGAACTTTATAAATATTTTAAAGCGTCGTAGAATATTAAGGCGAATCACGCAGTAGGAGTAATATTCTTCGTGAAAATTGCCACCATAAACTGGCGGAATGTGAATTACGTTCTCAAAGCGTGGATTTTATTATCTGAACGTTATGTGAAAAATTGCCGGCGCCGCTCGGCCGCGCTCGGCAAACTTCGCCACTATCCATCATAATTGAAAGTTTATAAATTGCTTCCCACTTCGCTATAGTTGCAGCAGCCGTCCCCTCGCGCTGTCCCCTTGCTCTAGATTGATACGAAAATAATCGCCGCACAAAACTTTAAATAACTAAGATTAACCGACTAACTTTAAACAGCAACTAAAGTTGCAAAGTGCAAATGTTGAAAAAGCAGTAACACTTTCAATTATGCTGTACACTATAAGTTGCAATTATAAATAACATTTATTATTATAGTTTCTCCAATGATATGGGTGCCGAACCAACTGGTGGGTGCACCGGCAGGCACTGACGTCACCGTCGATTGCCACACGGAGGCGCACCCGCGCGCCATCTCCTACTGGGTTTATGACAATGTCATGGTGCTGCCCACTAAGAAATATGCCGTCACCACTGACGAGAACTCATACAGGTGAGAGTAAGACGATGTAATTAAGAAGTACGCAACCTTTGAGTATGTCATTAGTTACGTTCTTAATGCTACTCAAATTGCGACATTAATTTGTTTAATATTAATTTCAGCTTAAATAGATTCCGGATATTTACAAGTATTTACGTAAATTGAAATAACACTCGTGAAAGGGAAACTTTACGGTGAACGTTAAATTGAATAACGCTGCCACAATAAATCTGTCTGAGGAAAATTATATAATTAGAAAGCAGGTTGAAAACTCGCGCATCTATAAATCTAAATGAAAAAGCACCTTTGCTAAAAGTGAAAATCGTTTTTACTCAAGCGACTGATTTATTTGGAAGTTGTTCAACTTCATAGTATTAAAATGTTACTATATTTTAAGTTAAAAACGGAATAGACAAAATATATAGAACCGTTAACTTGATAGTCTTTTTACTAATGCATTCTAAAATTAAATTACAATATAAACTATGAGCTAGATAATATTGCGTTTTCAAAATTCTAATATGAGTGTGAAAATTTAAATGTTCAATAGAGTTTGAAATGGGTAAAATAACTAAATTGTAGCTAATACAATACGTCATAACAATTTGTTGTCCCGAGTGACGTCAGCGCACCGCACTCACCGACAATTGAATTTATTTGTCGCTTTATCCAAAAATCAATTTACATTTCCCGGCATTAACCACAATAATTTATTTAGAGAAAAATATATTATATATAATGGTTTTTATGAGTATGTTACATTGTTTAAAGTGAGTTTGTATAATTTTAGAGCTCACATGAAGCTGACAGTTCGAAATCTTCAATCCGGAGACTTTGGGAACTATCGCTGCATTTCGAAAAACTCTCTCGGAGAAACTGAAGGATCCATTAGATTGTATGGTACGTATTCAACTCAACGTAATGGAATTTTTTTAAAGAAGTATTCAATTAAAAAAAAATCACAAACACAACTTGTCTTCTGAAACTAATTTTGTATTTTGTTATTGCACCAATAAATGAAGTAAAGTAAAATTAGATTGTCTTATTTCTGATATAAATTGTTTGCCTTTCATTTGAAATTTCACTCCCATCTTTTCTTCTGTAAAAATGTGTTCCTAAAGATGTAAAATTAATTCTTAATTTTTTATAACCAGAAATCCCGATGCCGTCAACGTCTCCTAAAGCAACAGAAATGAAGAGCACCGCTAACAAAGAGAGTAAGTCTTGATCTATATTATATTATCATTTTTATTTCAATTTTCTTAATGTTTTAACTGATTTCTCCATAGCATTATTTCATAATCATTTTGTATATTATTTTAGTCATTGCATTAAATTTCATCATATTTCATAATTTGACATTAATTAGATTTTATACCCGATGGTGTAAAAAGTGGACGTGTTTTTGTGTGAATGAAAAATGACTTCAAGTTATCATAACATGTTAGGTTAAAAACATTAAAAAACCTATTTCAATCACAGGTAAAATTTTTAACAATATCAAATGGCAGCGTATACGAATAAAGTTCAATCTAAATTTTACAAGATAATGAGAAAATGTGTTTACTGGAACACACAAGCAAGGATTTTCTACGTCTTTGGGCACCGTTCCAAATGGACAGAACCGGTTCGACGGCCGGCATTAGTAAACTTGCTACTAAATGTCAATTAAATTGCGCTTTCAAATACCTCTTGCTACAACTTTTCATTATCGCAAACACAACGCCAATTTATCAAGAGATCAACTGAACCATCCTGTTTGCCAAATACTTTATAAATCTATATCTATAATATATTTTACAGTAAATATTTGTATGCGTTAATCTCAAAAACTACGAATTGCTTTTGAAAAATAAATGCATATGACAGCTTAATTATTAGGGTAATTTATGGGGTAGAGACTTTTTAATACTAGGCTATGATGACCCTTAGCTTTTTTACTTTAACCCTTTACTTGAACGCGGGGAAAAGCAAAGTTTTTTCCCAAAGATTATCTTCTCCACTATCTCACTTGATGTGAACTGATGTGGTCGAAAGTTAGGTAGGTGGTAAACGTACACAGTAAGAGTAGATTCTAAATATTATAAGGCATTCAAGTTTTTCCATTACATAAGATTTTTAAAATTGACGTATACTACTTTAAATTTCTAATAACGTTTTTGTTTTCGTCGTTGTAGTATAAAGTTACATTCGTGTAATGTTCGCTGATCGACGTCGTCCTATCGCAAAACAGTTAACTAGTTTAACTTGTTTCTAATTACTTGGCAGTGACTTAGCAACCAACGCTCGTAGACATGTTCTGTTGCTAACATTTAATATATTTCATTTGGAATTATTTAACAAAATCTTTACTTTAATAAAACAATATGTCTATTTAAATTCTTTTAAATTATACAGTTTAAATTTATTCGTTTTTAATCATTCCAGTATTAATCCGTATTATTCCAATTTTTAACATGGAATTGGAAAAATCCTATTAAAAATGTTGTTCATAACCCAACAACTCATGGGTTATTAAACAAAGCAAATGCATTTGTGCAACGATTATCATGACAAAGCAAGCAATACTTATGTGTCCATACTTGATATGCGGCGCGTTGCAGGCGTGAGGCGGGCGAACGTAAGCCGCGCGGTTCAACGCGAGCGCGAGCATGTGCGAGAGCACGACAGAGAGGCGACGGAGCGGCCGAGCGTGGTGCGCGCGCAGCTCGACCGCGCGCCCGAGCGAGACGCCGCGCACCACGTCTACCGCGCCCCGCACCCCCAACATGCCTCAGGTACGCCTCATAAATATTTCCCACTCCAAACTGATAATGCACTGACCAGAAATTGACCAAAGTCTATCACGACTCTCTGAGGTCTCACATGTTGAAATACTAAAGTCCCTGTCAAGTCGAAGTTGCGCATGTTTTCTGAAAGGTTTTTAATGTAGACCCACGTGTAATGTACAGGCTAATATCAATACAAAACTGAATTTCTAGTCGATTCAAGTGCTTTTTTTAGTGGCCTGTTTCTCCTTGTAGAATAAAGATTTGTTAAATTTAGGCACACAATATTTTCAATGTCAGTGTATCATATTAACCTTATCGTAATGTATAGTTACTTAGTAAATAACCTTTAGTGAAGATTTATGTTTAAAAAATCCATTTGCAATGTAGGAAATAACAAAAAAAAAACGTGAAACTTACCGCTTTGCGGTCCTTGTAACAGTATACTACATTATTAACGTTGTTGTCTTCGTTCGCGTGTTTAAAAATATATGTGTGTGAATGTTGCACACAAATGGATCGAGATAATCTTGAAAGAATTTTCTGGAAGCGCCGTCTCTTGTTTTATACGTTAAGCTCGGTTTTGCTTTTTGTTTTGGGATATAAATTTAAACGGCTACAAATAGGCTGTGTTAATTTGAATACTAGGCTAACAGTTAAATTATTTATATTGTTCATTACTCTACTCTTTATTAATTGATTACATATCATGACTTCTTAAATTGATCATTCTGCACCTACTGTTAGTATTTGAATTTAATTTAGGGTTACATAGATCTATTTATTTTATTTTACTAGAAAGTTCCTTATTGAGTCATAATAACCATCTGTATATTGCGTGATTGTAGCCCGAAGTGTTTAGAAGTTCCATTATTTGTAGTGATATGTTTAGAGCGGGCGGGTCTCTTTCCGCGAACATCCAAATACAGATTAAACATTCAAGGAGTTCGCATACACACTTAGACCTCATAAATATTCAAAACAGACCGCGCACAATCAATTCTTACAGTTCTCAAGCAGCAAAAATATTTGAATAGCCGAATAATTTAATATAAACCAAAGAACGTGAAAACAGCTCGAGTCGTAAATAAATAACGATTATTTTTTGTATAATAAATCAAATAATCTGCCGCATATTTTCTATGTAATCCAGCATTTCTTATCGTTAACATTAAAAGTATCACGTAACTTATACAATGAATCGAGTATTTGTATATTATTTGAGTGTCATTTGTCACAATAAACTCCATACTTCATTTTCGCCGACTTCATTATTGACTGTTTTTACGCGAATTTCTCGTAAAAACTTAAAAACATTAATAGAAAGAATGTTTCTCACGCATCGTTGGTCTTGATGAAAAAACAATAATTAATAATGTTTTTTTGGTGTCGGTGATAACTGAAAATAAAATTGCATCCTATTTCCTTTTATTCCAAGAACAGAAAATATACCGCGCGTATTTTGCGCAACTTGCGGGATAATATTTTACAAAGAATGACATGACATAACTCATTCATAACATACAGCATAGTTAATTCTGTTATTTTCCTCATTTTTTATTTCTTTGCGTTTAGTCATTAAGCTTGCCAGTTATTTTGACAACATTTTATATTATTTGGAGAATAAGTTCATTCCCTTTTGTCGCAGTGACAATATTAATTGTTTTATTAATAATTAAAAAAAGAACAAAATATATTTAAAGTTTTACTTTTTGGTTGCATAATTCCTTGTTATTTTAAAGGTGAAATTTGTGGAGCTAATATGTATTTATGTTATTGTTTTAGGAACGGGTGACCACCGATGCTGGAGAAACACCTACTTCGTTGTAATACTATTGGTACAAATCGATTTTCTAGTCTGATTTCTATAAGGTAATGGTGTTTAGTTAGATAAACTAATTTGTAATAAAGATATGTTTTATTTTCAAAATAGTAATTACAATATTTTTTATTCTGTTAAATAAAGAAAAATATTTGATAAAAATTACATATCATTATAAAATCTTATTGACATATTCAGACATAAGATAAATTTAATGAGTTTCCAAGAAACATTTAAAATGATTTTTAGATTATTTAAACAGATGTAATAATTCTAAATTCGGCTTTGTTTATATTGTAATAAGTATTTAGTAAACTTATTATAGAATAAAATATAACAGAACAAATAACATTTATTACATTTATAAAAATTAAGTTATTAAAATTCTATCAGATGAATTCTACTAATATTAGTATGTTTTGGTCTGCGTGTAGATTGCAATAGTTTTAGAAATTATTGTTATAACGTTCATCGATTTCAATAAAACCAACATGACTTTCGACATCACCGAGGCTGAGCTCAGTGACGTCACCAGTACATAACATCCTACATATAGTTATATATTTATTGCTTTACTCATCGCGATACCGCTTTGCATAAACTTTATAACTTCCCTTGTAATATATGTGCCAAAATGCGAAAACTTTTGAAATGTCAGCAGACGTTTAACCTTTTAATTTAATTTAAATGTTTATTTAACATTTTATGTAAAGATAGTAGTTCATTCAGTTTCATACTTGTGTAATATTAATGTAATTTAACTAGGCCTGATCCTCACGCTTGTTAAATTAAATGTAAATATTATTGTAAACAAATTAATGCACGACAAGGTAACTATGACTTCTCAAGCAAGCAATATGTTACCTTATGATTACGTCATTTGTTATGTTACCTAAAAGTAATATGTTAGTAACAAGACATATCTTTTATTAAGATAAGAGATATAACTAAGCTATTTATGTTTACATTACTTTATAAATGTACAGATTATTGTGCGATCTTGTCATTGTAAATAAAAATAAATAAATTAGTTATAAAATTACAGCATTACCGTATTTTTAATTCTGAACCTGCCTGTACCTGTTAGATTATTACTTTTAACCGAATAACAAAAAGAAGGTAAGTAACAATAACTTGACTAAATATAAAACTCGTTCTTAAAGATACGTATGTACATAGATGTATAAAGAATCCTAGTATTTTCTACTTGAACATTTTAAATTTTTCGCTTGTTTCGTATCGTTCAAATTGTCTATTTTAGATGTAGCTTTTTATACCGAAGAGAAATACTATAAAATATAATTTTTACTTCAAGTGTTTTTCAATGTCTATGATGTCACACAATGAATCTCTGATGAGGATTTTGACACTGTATCTGTCCACTACGGAACAATGACTTTACATTTTTAATATATCTATGTTATGCTGATAGCCTAAATTGATTTGCTTATACATGATATATGTATTCTAATCATGCATTTATTATTAATTAAAGTAAATAATACATCGTTTATTTACTTTGTATATTATTTGCTTGAATGTATACGTCGAGGCTTTCTTTTGCGCTAGAATTTTTCTTCATTGTTAATTCTCTTACCACGTTTAAGAACCATTTATCAAAGATTAAAGGAAAGTAACAAAGAGCAGAAATAATTAAAAAAGTGTGCACACAGAGGGCGAGCGATAGGTCCGGAGTTCCGCGACGCCGACGTACAATCTTATCAGGCAGCCATTTTCACTTACTCTTGACAGACGCTATCGCTCGACGAGAATCGATGGTTCTTTTTAATTGATTCCCACTTCCAGCCAGCATTTGCGAGCCCGACTCTTTACAATCGCCTCTTTGTCTTTTTCTAATCGAAATTCAGACCGAGTGGCGAAGCGGGCGTTAACGAATTTTCTTTAAAGAATGCTGTCACAGCCTCTCCCCAGTAAAATAAATATTGTCCCTTGAAATGGCTCCCGGGACGATGAATATAAGTGCTTGATAATGATTATTTATTTAAGCATAAAAAAGAAACTTTTGTGTTAAAATATCTGTCAATTACGTACAGCAAGCAGACGTCATCATCATTTTGTTTTTTTTAGTATAACATATTTATAACGTTCAAGTAACACAAAGTACACACTCGAGAATTCACTTAAATCTTATAATCTGATAGTATATAAAAAATATTTTACTTTAAAAGTGTAATTATCTCGACGTATTAAAGCAAACAGCGTATAGCTGCTGAAAATATTTAGTAAGAACGTTTAAGACATCGCGGTGGCTGCACCACAGCTTCAGTGGAACAAACCACGTCTTAGCAAGTGAGGCACTACTTTAATTGACACAAGAAACCGCAGCTAAGCTTTGCAACTGTAAATAACCGCACACAGCTCGTCTTATACATTATACAGGTTAGTTTTAGATTTAAGCTAAAGAAATCAACCAAATTCAATACTACTATAATAATAAACATGCTGCAAACTCTTAATCCTCGGCCGTCTAACCTCTTGCCCGTGGGCACGGGCCCGAATCCCGTGTTACTGTTACTACAAATTATTAATTTTCTTTTTTCTTTATGGAAGTTACGGTAATTCCCCTGTCAAGGAATCTATTCTCTTCTTGTACACTTCCTGACTCTCTCACTGACGCCGCAAAAACCTCTGGTGTACCACACACATATTACTAAATAATAAATAGAGATAAAGTTAATTAAGTGCGACGAGAACGAGATGAGCGGCACAATAACGTTGACTTGTTAGTGATTCAGTCGGCAGATATTCACAGATTTCACGGACCGCAAACGACCAAGGGGATATTCATGAAGCGATATTTATATCAAACGATTTTTAACTTCTTGATTACACAAAATTACGTATGGATCAACATAAGGTCTGAATCTCAAATTATTTCTAAGTTGAAGTAGTAATTAATGAACATTGTGTCGTTGTAAGTATGGTAATATTAAAATAATATGATTTTTTTAGAAGAAAAGTACAGGTTTATAAATGGGTTTGTTTGTAAATAGAACAAACAAAGTTTCTATTTAAATGAAGTAATATCTTAGTTTAAGTAGAATCGTTATATTTGATAGAACGTGCCTACCGTAAAGAGATAGCGGAGACTATAAAATCGTTACGGTATCGTGTCGTATCGCACTCTATAAAGGGTAAGTCGTTAACTTCAGTGATAGTTAGAAGCCGGTTAGACGCCGTTAAGTTTCTCCGATAATTTAACGTTGACAATTAAGTGAGAGTCATTTAAGTGATAACAATTGTTTGAAAATAAAATTAATATGAGTTTAAGTAACAACTTGTCTTTATCTGAATAATCTTTAGAGATCTGCTGCGACATTATATCTACATGTCTACTTGTATATAGATATGTTATTCGATGTCCGTTAAAGTTTAACAACAATATGTTTAAAATATTTTAAAGATTACATATAATATGTATTTATAAATGTTGTCTACTAAAACAGACATATAAAATTACATTATATTTTGCAAATAAAACAGGAAAAATAAAAAAATGTAATGCAGCAAAAGTAATACCAATTCATTGTTTTGGCAATGAAGACACATCGCGCCATGCTCCGCGCCAGCGCGCCAGCGCGCCGCCGCGCCGCCGCGCCGCTGCCGGCCCTGTAAGGCGTAAGTGTGACATGGGTAAACCCTTTTTCTTCATAACACGAGCACACTTTCGCCGTAATATTTCATATTTAAAAGCAATATCATATTTTTCCTGCGGGAGCGACCTTGCTTATGCTTTGGTTACATTTTGTAAGGATTCATGTCACGATTTTTCAATATTTCCCTGCGACCGTTCTCCTCGCATTGAGTCAGGCACAATGCGAAAGGAAGCCGGAAATTATTTTATTTCAGCGAATGTAAATCCATCGTCTCAACAAATGTGTAAAATTATAGGAATGTTGAAACGCTGACAAGAAATTAATTAGCAACATTTATAGTAGTACCATTATAATTTATTTATCCTGACAATTTTTTTGTTTTATTACGGTACTATTGCAGATGCAATAATATCCGATTTTACATTTGCCTCGCCAACATGTTGTAAACGATATCGTATTTGCCAATGACAGCTGACCGGACAGCAAACAAATAATATCCGCCATTAGGCGATGCGCTTTTCACTGAATTGCTTTGTGTCCACACTATCGGCTAACCATTTTAATATTGACCAATCACTAAACAATATTATTTCAATGTACAAAAACATTTCGCTTGGAATTGAAAAAACTCACAGACTCTATATTGCATTGAATTCTGCTCAAAGCGTGAATATAAACAAGAAAATTATGTTTTCATAAAGCGTTACAGCAATAATTGAAAGTAAAAGCAATAGTTATAGCGTTTGTAAAATAAGAGATTGCCATGAAACTTGAACTCGTAATATTACCTTTTCTGCTCCATACGGTTGTAACCGAGTTGGTGATGCGCCCAACGAAGGAATTGTTTTCTCTGAAGAAGACAACACAAACAGAGAAAACAAAGAGTCTCAATGACATGATGCGACCAGTGAGGACGATGACACCAACAATGACAACAACGACAAGAACAACGCAATCAAAAAGCTATCTCGAAAGGATCCGAGAGCAGATTTATAGGATTGGACCGACTAAATCTGTTAAAACAAGAGCTAGAGCCAGTTCGAGTGCTAGTGCGAGTCCTAACGCGAGTGCCAATGCGAATTCCACTTCTAAATATAAAAGATGGCGCACCACTGTAACTACAAAACGGACAACTAGAGAAATAACTGCGAAAAATTTGTACGAATGTAAATTCGTACTTCGCAACAATGTACCGTATGGCAGCACATGTTATCCTATTATGGATATGAATAAAATAGAATTACTGAGAGACGACACGACCACGAGCACGGCGGCTCCGGGCGCAGACACCCTGCCCACCACCACGAAACCCATGGCTGTGCATAAGGAGTGCGCAAAAGTCGCTTTCTGCAAAGTGTTTAAGTGGTAATAAATTATAAAAAAACATTAGGAACATATACCACTTATTTATTATGATTATGTGTTACTTACTATTATTGTATAATAATTATGACTAATTTAGTACATATAGTTCTAATTTACATTATTTTTAAATTGTATAATACATTAAATTTGTATTATAAATAAATGTTAAATAAATCGACGAATTTTTATATATCTATTCTGGTTAAACTGGTTAAGTATAATTTCCTTTTAATTATTTAAATTACAAAACAGTTTAACGATTCTTCTTCAAATGTAATGTCTCAATTTGATCAGTAGCTACTTGGTACTTTATTAACATAAGCACTTATTCGAATATTAGGTGTGCGGTTCTTAGATTTGTTTGCGC